>NC_073745.1:319843550-320143550 GCF_029784135.1 Toxorhynchites rutilus septentrionalis | reverse complement strand
CGCAGTGGTGCAAAGACAACGGCATGCGTGTGAACACAAGTAAGTGCAAGGTGATCACCTTTAGTCGTTGCTACGAGCCGATAGACTACCGATACAAGATCGACACTCTTTTCTTGGATCGTGTACATTCTATCCGTGACTTGGGTGTTATCATGGACTCAAAGCTACGTTTCCACGATCACATCTCAGCTATCACCTCCAAAGCATTCTCTATCCTGGGATTTATACGTCGGAATGCGTCACAGTTCACCGACGTATATGCACTAAAAGCTTTGTACTGTAGTTTAGTGAGGAGCAACTTAGAGTACGCTGCACCGGTCTGGGCCCCATACCACGTTTCCGAGATTGTACGTATCGAGCGTGTACAGAAATGTTTCATTCGATTTGCATTGCGACATCTCCCGTGGAATGATCCCGTCCATCTTCCCCATTATTCGGAACGTTGTCGTCTAATCGACTTGGAATTGCTCACGGCAAGGCGACTGAAGATGCAACGACTGATTGTATTCGACATCCTCAGTGAAAACATCGAGTGTGCCGATCTTCTTCTGCATATTCCAATAAACGTTCCTCAACGTCAGCTGCGTTTCTCCGCATTAATTGCTGTTCCCGGACATAGAACATGCTATGGCTACAATAATCCATTCAGTTCCTGCCTTCGAGCCTTCAACAATGTCTGCCAAATTTTTGATTTCAACATGACCAAAGATTATTTTAAAGCTAGGATTAAGAATATATCATAAGTATAACCAGTCTGTACGATACTCTCGAAGACGATGAATAAATAAAATAAAATATGTGTGTGTGTGTATCGAAAAACAAGAGAGCTCCCTCATCACTGTCATACGCGCATGTGCGAATCACAGAGTTCCCCGGTGCGAATAAAGTAATTACGTACAGCCTCTCGTCACATTTCGAGGAGGGTTGGGATTTGGAAGAATATGTGGAAACAAGAAGCGACAGTTTGTTTCGAAGAATCCGTGTGTACATAGCGACTGTTCGGTGTTGCTGTGTGGGTATGCCAAGCAAACATGATAAAACCCACACAGATAAAAACAATCTACGAGAAACTCTGGACAGAGCGTGAGAGAACCTATAAGTGTTGCCAAGTGGAAAGCGTAAATAATCGTAGCGAATGTATCACAATCAAAGGAATCATCGAATCAGCATAGGATGGGACGAGCGTGCAGTGGCGTCAGATAAGTTTTGTTTTAATTTTTTTTCAGATGTGTATTATAAACATTCTTCAATTGTTCAATTATTCTGTATTCTGTATTCTATAATTATTTAATGACTGATACTCTAAATCTTTTGTCCTTTAATTATTCAATTATTTAATTCTTCAATTCTTCAGTTCTTTAATTCTTTAGTTCTTTTTATTTAATTCTTTAATTGATAAGATGGTTTGTATCTATGGGAGAAGAAATAACTAAAGCACAAGCATTTTCGCTCCCACAGATTTACTCCTTTATCAATAAAAATCATAATAACATTTAACAAATCTCTTCTTTTAACTCAGCTAATAAGGTGACAACAACGGAAGGCTGGAGCAATTTTCATAATAGTAATAGTAATAGTAATAGTAATAGTAATAGTAATAGTAATAGTAATAGTAATAGTAATAGTAATAGTAATAGTAATAGTAATAGTAATAGTAATAGTAATAGTAATAGTAATAGTAATAGTAATAGTAATAGTAATAGTAATAGTAATAGTAATAGTAATAGTAATAGTAATAGTAATAGTAATAGTAATAGTAATAGTAATAGTAATAGTAATAGTAATAGTAATAGTAATCACAAGCTGTGCCACTAACACTGACTGAGTGTATCCTATGGCTAACCTTCCCTACTAACATATTTCCTAAATTCCCGAGATATTTATGAGAGGTCGTAGAGTTCTCTGCATCTCTCTTAAGTAAATATCGAACTAACATTCCTTCCCTTTCCTCAGCAGTTGCAAGGACGTGGCCAGGACAATTCTTAACTGTTGGAGAAAGCAAGCCTTCATCTAAGAGATACTTCCAATCGTCAGTAACGGATGGAGGTGAGCTATTGAAGTAACAGTTCTGAATTCGTACCACCTACGATATTGTGCAACTTGCTCAATGCTAATGCTAACTCTCATAGCAAGCAGTTTCCTTTCAGACAAATACTGATAAACAGAAAAATGCAGAATATGCTGGAAATAAGAGGAAACGGAGATAATTGTTGATACATATAAAATTTTAATTTTTTTTTCGTTGTCCGAAAGTGTCCCAGGACTGTCTGAAACTGCCCCACACATGGGGCACATTCGGGCAAAAAGGCAATTTTCAAAAATTCGAATGAATCATTCGTAATCGCATTAACGCACACCTCTAACACGCTCATATGATACATTGATGTCCAAATAACAACCAGGATGAATTCAGGATTTTTTTTATGTTTACAAACAATATTAAAAATCAAGGAAAAAAAGTATCCAAATGTCCCCCCCTTTCCCATATATATAACTTTTTTTTGTGATAGATGCGCGGAAAAAAATACATTCAATTGATGTACATATCCTTGCGAACTATCAAGAAATGATCGAATCATAAGCGTTCGAAATATTTCATTATTTCTCACATATCCAGTTCCTAGATTTCCATTTTACACCTCATATTTTCATTTTAGACGTAGTCCTTCGTCAAAGAATATTACCAATAAACATGTTGCTAATAAGCAAGTGTATGTAGTGTATGTTTGAATCACTCGACACTGCTGAAAAATGGGGTGTATTTGTAAGCTTCAAAAGTAGAATAGACGCTCATTTCGAAACAAACATTGAAATGCAAATCGATCTCCTAATTTTTTTGCGATGCTGTGTAAATATATAAATATCGGTAAATATGATGCTCAGGCAGCAAGCCACATTTAATTTCAATGAAAACACAGCAAATACCATTTCCATTTATTCGACTGAAGTCAATTTTGGGTTTCCATAAGCCGTTTGGGGACGAGTGGGTACATTCATTCTTAGATTGGTTATCCGAGCAAAACGTTTATCGGGTCTCCCTTGCGTCTTATCTGAAGACACGAAAAACGTGAGCCACATCGTTAGCAAACATTTTCCCGTTGCCTGACAACTTCGAGAAGCGCCAGCTGTTCGCAGAATTTTCGGCCTACAACGGAGGCTGGGAAGAAAAACACGTGGAGTGTAAAAGCATAAACTTTTATTCCACTTTTTTTTGCGTTGTTACTTTGCTTTTTCAAGCTAACCATTAGATAATGAAACTCGACTTACACCCCCACTTCTTTACTTTACCAAACCACGGGTGTTATGAACACATTGAAATTCATAAACACACACACACATATACGATTCAAGAATATTTAGACTTCCAGAAAATTAGAAATTGCATCAGTTGCATCGACGTAACGAATTCGATTGCAACGAAAAGGATAACAACATCCAGTGGCTGTTAATATTAATCACCATCCTCAACGGTTGACTACCGAACGGTGAAAGTACACCATGAAAGCTACAGCTTCCCGCTGCTGATATTTCATTCACCGTTATCTGCGATGAATGGAGCGATTCCAGCATGACATTGACAAAACCCAGCTGTCAGTTGCTCGTAGTGCCATCTCTCGGAGACGTCGTCCATTTATATGGTTCCGTCGTTCCGTTATTTATCTGTCCGAATGACCGCACACTAAAGGACAGGTTATGATATGTTTTGATGTTGCTTTTATCAGATCATGTTTTGTGTCAATGTTGGGTTTTTATGAGCCATCCGAGGACGGGAAGATTGAATTGATGTTTTGTTCCTTTCCTCTTATGGTAGCAGTGAAGCGGCTACTGGCTGAGGATGAGCCACACAGAAAATTAGATTTGAAATTCAGCGGCAAAACAATTCTACAAAGTTGAACAATCGTACCCAGCTGATAGTGCCCTTCTCAATGGATCTTGTTATTATTTCCGGAAAATCGTTACGAAGAAATGGAAAAGCGGTTTGGTTTGGATTGAGTTCCACCAGCGCATCCGGAAACTGCACACCAGTTGTTGTTGTTGTTGTTTGCACAGTTTCGATTTCCGATGTGCCATCGTAAACCTCTCCGAGTGGGCGGCGAGGGGGTGGAGGTGTCATTCGTGATGTAGGACAAAGTCGGGAAGTACGGTCTCTTCAACAAGTAGTGCATAAAGAAAGACTCCGACGATGGTAGCGGCGTCCCAGATCCATCCCATTTCGGTTCGTTCGACCAATTCAGGAAGTGGTTCCGAGATGGGAGGTAATTTGCGAAAATCGCCTTCGGGCACAAATTTATACGACTGTTGCTGTGCACTTTCCTCGAGTAAAAGTTACAATGCAGCCGGCGGAAAAGCGCAACGAATTCAGAAGACAACAAGTTTTGTCCCAGCTCTCTCGGCGGGGAAAAGTTTGTCAGAGAGAATAAAACCCATCTGCTGCTGTTGGATGTATTTGTTCGAGTCCTTTGTTTGTTTTCTGATTAATGGCTGAGGGATTTGAACTTTCACGGAACAATGGAGAGAGTCAACGTTTTTCACGCTTCCAATCTATCATATCGATAAGTTTGTGTCGTCGACTGGAAAAGAGAAAAACGAACCCATCAAGGCGTGACGCTGACGCGTGAGCAGGAAACACTCGCAATTTATCTTCACTAGAGAATCGAGTCACATTTCGATTCCACGCCACCCACCAACAGTGTGGGTGACCTCAATTTTCCACACAATTGATACTATCTATGTGTTCCTATATGTTTTTCGCCTGCCAATAAATCTAACATGCCCTCGCGCGGGCTGCTCCTGGTGACAGTCGTGAAAGAATTTGACAGAATCTCGCCGGTTTTTCTGGGAGCAACATTGAAGATATAGATGCTCGTGTAGTAATGGCTTCCGGCAGCCGGCATGAAGTCAAATGAGCTTTCGCAAATACACCTTCTATTTGGCGTGTGGCTAAGTGGAAATATTTGCTGGCTCATCTCGCTCTTTTTCGGTTGATGGGGTGAGGAAATTACTGGTAAAGCTTAGATGTTGTCGGTTGCGGTTGAAAAAAACCCCTTTGGAGAGTATGCTGTGCTCGAGGCTGTCACTTTGTCATTCCAGTATGGAGGAGCACAGAGTTACATCATATTTTTTGACGTGGGACTACGTCTAACCGGAATATATGGGGGGGCAAAATGAAAACCTAAACACAGAACATACAGGAAAAAATGAAAGATTTCGAATGCTTATAACTCGAACATTTCTTACTGGATCGGAAGGATGTTTGCATCAATTGATAGAAAATACTTCCACGCATCTATCGCAATTAATAAAATGTTGTTTTTCATTAGATAAACAATTGAATAACTATAAAATGTTAAGCGTTATCTAAACGCCCTAACTGCCTCGTTTTGATTGGCCCGATTTACGGTTTCCCAACACAGCCATCAAAACCAAGCAGCCTTGGGGAAATGGGCTTTGCAAATAAATCCAAACTGCGAGTACTTTTGTACTCGCTTGCCTTTGTGTAAACTAGAATATGTTTCCCTAACACGATCTTCTGAACTTAGGAACTTGGAAAAGTCGTTCAGACGCTAGATGCGAATGAACTTTCAAGTTTCAAGCAAATTTGCTTCGAGAAGTACGACACTTAAGAGGGCAACGCAAAATAAAATCGTTCGACAATCCTTCCGTTCACAAATTTTGTCCTAGGCATCATACCAAACGTAAAAGGACTGTCATTAAATTTACTTGTAACGAAGAATATAATCTATCATAATGCATAAATTGCCCTTACATGGCGTTTGTTCAATCTTTTTACTCACAAAGCATATATATTGAATTCAATTGAATTCGGAAATTGTTTCATTCAAACAAGAATTTAATCAATACAAACAAATAATTGCTAAGCTAAGGTCCCACGTCAACCTTGCGGTTATATCATAGATTCAACCCACCCATTTTTTACCCATCTGAACAGATTAAAAACAAATAGTAATATGGCACACAGGAGATTTATGATTCGTTGTCTTTTTTATTGATTTTGTGGGTTGGTGCAAACGTTTTCCAATCCTAAATTATAATTTTTTTTTTCAAAATAATAAAACCAATCAAATTGGTATTTGAACATGTTTTGAAGCTTTTTACGACTGTCCACGTGACAGGGTGTCAAATTGGAAACAGGTCCCAATGTTTTGAATAGTTAAAGCACTAATATACAATTTATATATACAGCCGTTCCATGCCAAACCGAAATGGTGGTTCTTAGATTTTCATGAAAAGTTGTAATTTTGTTCTTTATGGCGAAACATTTGACCCGAATTTTGACGTAGGATTACGTCTTTCGGGAACATATTGGGGTACAAATTGAAAATCGAAAATCGAGCACACAATTGTCCAATTTCTACGCTTATTGCTCTGTCATTTCATGATGGATTGATGGGATTTTTACGTCAATCGATTTCGGCACTCCATGACAATTTTTTATATTGAAGAAAATAACATTTGTCATGAAACTAACTATCGAACAATTGAAAAATCTCAACCCCTATCCTAACGGAAATACCCACTTCTGATTGGTCGAAATTGACGACACATGCGGCGGGTTCCTAACAGAGACATCAAAACCAAGCTACCTGGGGGAAATCGACATTGCAAATACATGAAAGTAGGGGGAGCTTTTTCCCTCCGAAATATGTTCTTTAACAGAGATTTTAAATCAAGGTTCCTGGGGAAATCGACATTGCAAATATAAGCATGTCGGGGGCATTTTTATATAACAAGTAAGGGGAGTGATACGATAAATTCTAGCAAATAAAATATTAATTTGGAACTTGAATGTTGGTTGCTTCGTGAAATTTCATATTTCAATTTCAATCGTTCATTGTGAAAAATTTAGCACAAGTGTGAGTATAAAATTGTATATGGCAGTTGTGTTGAAAATGAGTTGATATATGAAACGATCTATTTCAATTTTCATAAATAATAACCAAGATTTGTTCCCGCTCGAGAACGGGTCGTTAGGTTTAAGCTTGTTGTGTTCATTTTCACCCAAGGAAAGTTATTACGGCAGAAAAATTGGAAAAGTGAAGAATTATTAGAAAAAGTGATTTCCCATATGCTCTACATATAGTATTAGGTGTTCTTGTCTAATTAAAATTTGCATTGGGTTGAATAAATACTCAGAAAGTAAAAAATATAAAACAAAACTACCTTTTCCATTTCAAATAAGTTTTCTCTATATTAAAAAAAATTATAATTGTGTTCGGTATTGGTAATTATCTTATATTACATTGGTGGGTTTTTTTTTATTTAATTCATCCATACATAACACAGGAGTCATCTCGTCTAGGATCACAAAGGGCAGTTTTCATCATATCTCGTTCCAGTACGGTATCTTTTATCTGATACGCACCATCCAACGACTGTTTACCACCCTTCTGTCATCATCACTCGATAAACACTGGTGGAGTTAACAAACAATACCCGACAACCTAACAAAACGGCCCTTTTCATTATCAAAGAGTTTTACGATGTAATTCTTCAAACATATCCAAAATAAACAGATAACCTAACGGAATCCTACGTCAACTATGCGGTCGTGTCTCGGACACAACCCTACTGTGACTTTTTTCATTTTTTCTTTAGGGTAACCGTTTCCATTTTATGGTGGTCCGAAAAATCTACTTTTTCCCAAGAATGATTTTTTCACAAAACTTCATAACTTTTGAACTATTACACCGATTTCGATGGATGAATATCAAATTATAGCTAATGAACTAGTCTTCTTTGAAAAATATTAAACCTGCAAAAAAATTGGATTTTGAGGTGTTCTCTTTCGTTTTAAAGTTACGAGTTTTCAAAGTTAACCGATGGTCCAAAAAATCAAATCATCCCCTTTTTTCAAAAATAACTTTCTACTAAAATTCATAACTTTTGAATTACTGGACCGATTCGGATGATCGACGTTTCAAATTGAAGTCAATGAGTCTTTTATATAAAAAAATATTAGAACTGCAAAACAAATTTCTCATGCTCCTATTTTCTGTCCATTAAGCTATTGCAACCAAAACATCTAAACTTTGAGAAATCATAACTCAAAAATGAAAAAAACCTATCTGGTTTTCTGATATGTTATGTAAAAAATACACACAGCTTTCAAGAAAAAATATAAAAAGGGCGCTGGTCCCGGGACCATGAAAACTGTAAAAAAAAAAATACAAATACAATCAATAATTATGAAAACAAAATCCAATTCTTGAGAAAGTATAATATTTTTTCAATGAAGATTATCTCAAAAATTGCGAAATCAATCGCGTTATGTAAGTTACATTATCACATCGAAGCGAAAATGATACGGAATAAAATAAGTAAAAAAAAACTTTGATAAGACTAAAATAAAATCGTGGGACATATAATGAAGTCGCTAATTGTGCCCCACGATTTTATTCCAGTCTTATCAATGCCCTAGACTAATGAAGGAGAGGTGTGATAACTGATAACTGCTACTTGCCTGATTGTTTTCTAGCTTTTAGTACATTAATATGATTAATCACAATTAAACCGTTTAACTTAAAAAGGTTTTTTTACTGGTGAACAAACCATGAGCATAATTTCTTCTTTGAATAAAATCGTTAAAAACATAAAAATTCGGATGATTTGAATGTTTTATGGTGTTGTTACCAAGAGGTTTTTTAACAAACATAAATTATATGTGGTTTTCATGAAGAAAAATTGATTTACATTTACTAGTAACTTGGAAATCGGACAAAATCAATATCATTTACTCCACTGAAATTATGGAGGAAATAATCGTATCTCAACATCTTGCGTCATCATTCCCAAGCAAATAATAATGAAGAGAGCGCGCAACAAAAACTGCTTTTGCTGCGGCAAACCGTCAGTTGTTATTCTGCTGCCTTGAGGATGCACTTCGCAAAGCGCGCTCAGAGCACAATGAATGCTCAGTACTGTGTGTACTGATACGAAATCCGCTTTTGCACAAAAACTGTACCAGGCGAGTGTATAAAAAGATGTAATTTGTGATTCCAATTCTAGTCTCACTCCAGCAAACGATTAGTCAGAAACTTTTTTAAAGCTCTGATCGAATTTCTAATATATCATTTTTGTAGAGTCGAAATCGAATGTGATGATCAAATCACATCAGAAATTGAGGAAGATAGGAGTTGATGGATTAGACTAGCGAGCAGGGCTCGGTAGAGCCATATTCAGCTGAGGATAGTCAGGGGATCATGAAGCCATCGGTCTTCGCATTCTATTGGAAATGAATTCTCCGTCAACATAAATCTAAAATCAGTTGGGCCCTCTCGACGCGAACTGTTCTAACGACGGTCCGTGCTCATTTAATTACATTACCTGTGTGAAAGAAGTACTGTACAACTTTCATGTTGAAAATATTTTTTTTTCTTTGCCTACCACTACATTAAAAACAGGAGAGTATTCTATTTAGATGGTGCATGTCTCGAGGTTTGAGTTCACGATAGGTAACCAATCTAGCCGTCCATTGATGGTGTAACTTAGAATTGGGCGATCTTCATAAAAAGATCGATCTTGTCGAATCGATTTTCCAAACGGCGTAGGGACGGATCCACTGGTTAAATCGGTACCGAAGAATCGATCTCTGCCGAATCGATCTTTGAAAAATCGAAAGGTTTTTTTTCCAATTTATCTGCTTATTCTATAGGAGTGTCGTCTTTTCTTTAAGCAGGGAATACAAATTCAAACATCAAATGAATTTTGTTTGGTTACTCAGCTTGAAGGTTTCAAAAAAAAAATTGAAGTCAAAAAAAAATATTTTCCTGGGCATTTGTTTTAATGAATAAATTAATCGAGAAAGCATTATTAGAAATTCAACAACTGCTATCTGCTCAGAACTCAGATGACAACAATTCCAAAAAAGCCAATCGTGTCTGTTATGTTACCCCTAAATCATGTTCGATTGAGCTAAAACTTTGCACAGGTCATTTTTTGGGCCAATAAACAAATAGTGCATGGTCGGTAAGTACCAATATTGAAGGCTGCAATCAGGACTAGGTGTAGTGTCCAAGGCGTTAAAATTTGAGTTTTTTGAAAACCGAAAAATCACCGGAAATCGGGGTTTTCCATATTTTGACGTAGGACTACGTCTTTCATTTCTATACCGGGGTGTAAAATCAAAGTTTCGAAAACGAAAGCGTTACGCCGGAGACCGAGATTTTGAGTGTTAATAGCTCCTAAACAACTGAACGAAATGGTATGATAAACACTTCATTCGAAAGATAAAATGTCTACGCGTTATATACTTGTTACTTTCTGATCCAAAAACTTGTTTCAATAGTCTTAAATTTGCTTTCAAAATAGGCTATTGAAATCACCAATCGGTATATAAGCGAGCGCCGCTCGGAAATCCACTCAGTTCTAATTGAACAGCGATTGGAGCATGTTGTCGCTGTTGTGGTGAAGCTCTTCATTTATCATGAAAGCGCGGATGAACGGTGTCACCAAGAGCCTGTTTGTGCACCTTAGGCCAGAAGGGAATCCATCAGGAGGAGAGTGATGCTACAAACGGTTCCCCGGGAAGATCTCGAAGCAGCCGCTACACACACACACACATACACGCACGGAATTCTTTCCGTTTGGATCGAGAAAGATCCGGAAAATAATCTGCCAGTTCCTCTAGGAATTTAAAAATACATTCATGTGAAAGAGTTTATTTGAATGTTTTCTATCCATGTAACACTGTGATCAAATATGTTTCAATCAAGTGCTATTAACAGATGGTTATCGAGTTAGCATTAACCACTGGTGGGCTTCCAGTATCGAGGAAAATGTGGAAATATCTAATCGGTACTGAAAATAATCTGCCAGTTCCTCTGGGAATTTAAAATTACATTCATATGAAAGAGTTTATTTTAATGTTTTCTATCCATGAAACACTGTGACCAAATACATTAGGTTTTGTGATTTTTCAATCAATCGCAATCAACAGGGTAGCTTCTGAAGATTATTCTTCCCCATCAGTAGGATATTTCCGTATCCAATATTGGATGCATAAAACCTTGTGCCTCCAACGTAACGCTCTCGTTTTCGAAGTTCTCCAAATATTCATTCATTCAGAATGAATTCAGATTCAACTTCATACAAATGATCTCTAAATCAACGATAGTCCTACGTCACCCTTGCGGTTATACCATAGATATAACCCACTTCCTGTTTTTTTATGTAGTAGTAGTGACAGTAGATCTCAACGTTTCATGCAATTTAAAGTCATTCGGCATAAAACAAAATTGTCGAAAACCCTTGGGTGATTTTACGATTTTCAAAAAACTCAAACATTGACCGCTTTGCGCCACTCTCCCTTAAGTCCGATTGAGCTGATATTTTTCATAGAGTGTCACAGAAGTGAATAAAACGGATGAGTGAGTATGGGTAATCAATTTTCGGCGCCTGTGCTGTGTCGGTAAGCGTGACTGCTATTCTCTCTTATATCACTTTCAATGTCATTTTTTCGAAAGAGGGTCTGAACTATTTTGTAGGAACACGTGCGTCCTCTCGCATGCAAATTGAAACACTTTGACGATGGTAGTGAATAAAGCCCATTCTAGAAGTTCAATATAGCCACTTATAGATTGTACTTTATGTATAAATCCCCAAGAATCTGTGTTCCAGACATGAAGACATTCTAATGTAACAAAAAAAATTTAAAAGTGACAATACCTATTCATTATTGCTTTGCATCAGAGAATAAAACTTTAATTGAGATGTACAGTAACCACCATTTTAGACATGTAAAAGATGTCGTACACAGTCTTTTGCTGTCTTTTACGTAGTTTATGGACGGCTTCATTTGCTCTTTTCATACGTTCTTATGTTATTTGAGATTTTCATTGATGTTAAACATCATTCAACATCATAACATTTGTATGTATAAGAAAGATCTAATCTTGTACCACATTTTCGACATCTCGCGAATTACGTAAAAATAAAAACATCAAAAAAGTTGTAAAATAAGGTGGCATCAAGTATAGTGAAGCAAAAACCAATTAATTGAGTCTCCTCCAGGCGCGTAACATATCTTCCCATGGTGGGGTTACTCGGGACATTTTTGAAATTCCAGAAAATGAACTAAACTCTGGTAAATTATTTACCTCCTTTAGTAATTTGTATTTATGGATCGAATGGAAATATATCCATTAAAATTAACAAAAATAAGCACAAACATTGCATTTTGTGGAGACAAGAATAAGAGAACATGAAATACTCAAATTCTACTTTAGATTGATCATGATACTGCGATTGATGCTGTAAACGTTTACAACACCTGTTAAAGCATCTTCTTGCTCAGGTCCTGCTTTTTCCAATTCATGAAAACAGTCATATGCTTTTCCTGTATTCGAAAAACAGGAAGTGGGTTATATCTATGGTATAACAGTAAGGGTGACGTAGGACTATCGTTGATTTAGAGATCATTTGTTTGAAGTTGAATCTAAATCCATTCTGAATGAATGAATAAACAAATATTTAGGGGACTTCGAAAACGAGAGCGTTACGTTGGAGGCACAAGGTTTTATGCATCCAATATTGGATACAAAAAACCTTGTTCTGAAGAATAATCTTCAGAAGCTTTCCTGCTAACTGCAGTTGATTGACAAATCACAAAACCAAATGTATGTGGTCGCAGTATTATTTGGATAGAAAACATTAAAATAAACTCTTTCGCTTTAATGTAATTTTCAATTCCAAGGGGAACCGGCAGATTATTTTTCAGCAACGATCACTTCTTTCCAGGTTTCTTCTCGATAACCAGCAAACGAAAAGAGTTGCGCGCGTGTATGTGTATGTGTGTGTGTGTGGCGGCTGCTTCTATGTCTTCCCGGGGAACCGTTTTTCGATGCTGATACTCTCTTGGTCACCTCCTCTTCTCCTTCTGATCGATCGGCTTTCTGCGCTCCCTCACAGTTAAAACAAACTGATTGCGTTCCAGGTCAGGTCAGGTAATGAATCGCTTGATCCCTCGCCGTCCGGCTCGTCCAGCAACGATGTTGTCTAGTCGGTGTCCTCACGAAAAATGAATGCGTTTCAAGGTAAGGTAAGGTATTGTATTATAGAGACTTTAAACTTTTTCAGTTCATTCGTCTCTAGCCTTGAGAAAGACCCTTGGAAAACTTTGCTCTACTCCAGCACTACACCTCCACCCTCTTGCCTTGAGAAAGACACTCGATCCCCCGCCGTCCAACTCGTCCAGTAACGATGTTGTCCAGTCGGTGTCCCGCTAATTACACTTGATTGAAGAATTACAAAATCAAATGTATTTGGTCGCTGAGTTATATGGTTAGAAAACATTACAATAAACTCTTTCACATGAATGTATTTTTCAATTCCTAGGGGAACTGGCAGATTATTTTTCTGCAACGATTAGATCTTTCCGGAATTTTCTCGATGCTGAATGGCCTCCAAACGAAGAGTTCCGCACGTGTATGTGTGTGTGGCGGCTGCTCCGTTATCTTCCCGGGGAACCGTTTGTGGCATCACTCTCCTCCTGATGGATTCCCTTCTGGCCTAAGGTGCACAAACAGGCTCTTGGTGACATCGTTCATCCGTGCTTTCATGATAAACGAAGAGCTTCACCAAAACAGCGACAACATGCTCCAATCACTGTTCAATTATAACAGAGTGGATTTCCGAGCGGCACTCGCTTATATAATGATTGGTGATTTCAATAGTCTGTTTTGAAAGCAATTTTAAGGCTATTGAAACAAGTTTTTGGATCCAAAAGTAACAAGTATAGAACGCGTAGACATTTTATCTTTCGAATGAAGTGTTTATCATATCATTTCGTTCAGTTGTTTAGGAGCTATTAACGCTCAAAATCTCGGTCTCCGGCGTAACGCTTTCGTTTTCGAAACTTTGATTTTACACCCCGGTATAGAAATGAAAGACGTAGTCCTACGTCAAAAGGGAGCAAATAGCATGTGAAAAATTACTGCGGAATCAGCTGATTATGTTCCATCTTCAAACTCTCCGAAATAATTGCCATCGATTTCATTCAACACGCCTGTATAAACTACATAGTTGAAAAACAGATGGATTTGTCCCCAAACGCTCTACTGAAACAAATCCAATGGTTCATGCGTTGTTTACATACAAAGCACCTAATTCTAAATACCTAGTCATCGCCATGTACATCATACAATATCGGCCATGATATTTTTCATTGTTTGTAAAAAAAACCTCAGCTTTCAAGAAAAAACATAAAAAGTACAGCGTCGTTATTCCCGAACCATGTAAACTAAGCTTTTTTTTTCAAGTGCAATATTTTTTCATATAAGACTACCTTATTGCACAATGGTCCAGGAGATGCATTTAAGTGGAAATTAGCATTTAGAGCTCGACAGTTATTCTATAGACAAAAACTGTCTTAGACAAAGTTGTTACTCATGATAGAGCGCTCGTTTTTATGTTGTCAAAAATAGGGTGACCAAAATTTTCGACGAAATAAAATATCTAACTTTCTTATCTTTATAGATAGAGGTAAACATAGTTCGACAATGTTGTACCTCCAATAATTTGAGACATCTTTGTAGAACAAAGTTTTTCTCTATCTTTCGAAGTAACCGATATAGCGCCTGATTCATAAGTTACGTTAGGGTCACTATGAAAAAAAACTGTTTTTTTGCTCTAACTTTTATATTTCAAATTTTACATGCAAACTGTCTTCGAAAGACTTTTAGAGCTCACTAATACAAATATTTTTCGATGCAGAACTTGTCAATATCTCAACTTTACTCAAAGTTATTTATATTTCTTTCCAAAATACATGCTTTTTTCATTTGTTTGTCAATCTTTCTGAGGCAAACGTAAACAAAGTTTACTGGCGGCATTTGAAAGAGCATATTTCACTCTACATGATGTGTGATTTTCAAAACTATGTTATTTTTTGTGTTTGAGTAAATTAATATTCCCGTTGGAGACGATCTGGTGTAGCGGTAACATCCATACCTCTCACACAGAGATCACGAGTTCAATTCTCACTCCCGACATTCTTCCAAAAATGGGAGTAAAAGTGACGAACCAGCCGAAATGTGTTGAAAATCACTATAATAAAGAAAAAAAAAAGAAAAAAAATTGAAATCATGAGTTTTTGGGTAAAAAACCATCAATAACCCTGAGTAGGATTAAGATATAAGTTCTGCACCGAAAAATGTTGGTATTGATAAGCTCTAAAAGTCGTAGGAAAACAATTTTGATGTAGAATTTGAAATATAAAAGTTAAAGCAGAAAAAACACGTTTTTTTCATGGTCATCCTAATGCAACTTAGAAAAAGCGTTAAATCGATTATTTCAAAAGATAGAAAAAAGCTTTGTTCTACAAAGTTGTTTAAAATAACTAGGGCTACAACATTGTTGAACTATGTTTATCTCTATCTATAAAGATAAGAAAGTTAGATTTTTCATTTCATCGAAAATTTTGGTCACCTTATTTTTGATAACATAAAAATAAGCGCTCTATTATATGTAACAACTTTTTCGAAGACAGTTTTTGTCTAAACAATAAATATCTCCCACAAAGTTGTTTTTAGCGCCTTCTATCTGAGTTGCATTAGGGTAACTATGAAAAAACGGGTTTATTAACTCTAACTTTTATATTTAAAATTCTACAACAAAATGGTCTTCGTACGACTTTTAGAGCTTATCAATACCAACATTTTGCGATGCAGAACATGTCAATATCTTAATACTGCTCAAAGTTGTTGATGGGTTTTCATCCAAAAACTCATGATTTCAATTTTAATTTACTCAAACACAAAAAAATTACATAGTTTTGTAAATTATATATAGTGGAATCTGTTCTTTCAAATTCCATCAACAAACATTTTTTTATGTTTGCCCCAGAAAGATTGACAAACAAATGAAAAGAGCGTGTTTTTTTTTTGGGAAGAAATGTCAATAACTTTGAGTAAAGTTGAGATATTGACAAGTTCTGCATCGAAAAATGTTTGTATTAGTCAGATATAAAAGTCTTTCGAAGACAAATTGCATGTGAAATTTGAAATATAAAAGTAACAGCAAAAAACAGGTTTTTTCATAGTGACCCCAACGTAACATATAAATAAGGCGCTATATCGGTTACTTCAAGAAGTAGAGAAAAACTTTGTTCTACAAACCCTTTGGTCACCCTATTTTTGACAACATTAAAACGAGCGCTCTGTCATGAGTAACAACTTTATCTAAGACCGTTTTTGTCTAGAGAATAACTGTCAAGCTCGAAATGCTAATTTCCACTTAAATGCATCTCCTGGACCATTGCGCATTGGCTACAATTTAACCCTCTAAGACCCAAGTTTTTTATTTATCTAAAAAAAACCTGTTCCACTTTTATCTCGGATTACCTAGCAGAAAGCTGCCAGCATAAAACCAATGGGTATGTGTGATAGATGAACATATTCTAGAGACGTTCTAGTGGGGGTGAACATTGAAAATAATGTCTGAATAATTTGAAAAGAGAATCCGTGAAGCCAGTCCAAAAGCGGGCTTGGACTGTAGAGGTAGGTTGATATAACGATCATCTGAATCGGTTCGGTAGTTCAAAAATTATGAGTTTTGAAGAATAATCATTTTTGGAATTGAGAAATGGAAAATTTTGGTTTTTCGGACCACTCTAAAATAGAAATGAGCATAGGAGTGCCAATGAAAATGGCCATCTCGAATTTTCAAAGCGAACTTGAATCAAGATGTTGATTCCCACGAAAAACTACCCTATGCAAAATATCAGCTCAATTGGACTTCATTTCACCCAAGTCACCCAAGAAGGAAGGAAATCGAGGTTTTCGAAAAAAAAATTGTGACCAAATGTCTTCAAATTGCATGAAACGTCGAGATCTAGTGTAATCTCGAAAAAAAAATTTTGTCAAAAATCGACACTGAGTTTTTTCTCGGAATACGAGACGAAACGTATGGTTTTAGGTGCCAATAAAAATAATTATCTCGTTTTTTCATTCGGAACTTGGTGCGAAATGTTGATTTGCACGATAAAATACCCTCTGCAAAATATTGGCTCATACGGACTTCATTTACTACTGTCGCAGATCTCAAAATTTTAGTTTTCAGAAAATCGAAAAATCACCCAAGGGGGGAGAAAGGAAATCAGGGTTTTCAAAAAAAAGTTTTTTGATGCCAAATGTCTTAGATTTGCATGAAACATCGAGATTTACTACTATCACGAAAAAAAAAAGTTCGTCAAAAATCGACTTTTCAGACAAAAACCACCAAGTGCCGAAAAGTCAATATCTGACAAAAATTTTTTTTTAGAGATAAATTTTTTTTTCGAGATTTCGAAAGTCCCAGAGTTTCGATTTTTGACATAAAAAAATCGAGATGACACTAGATCTCGACGTTTCATGCAATTTGGAGACATTTGGTCACAATTTTTTTTTCCGAAGACCTCGATTTCCTTCCTTTTTGGGTGATTTCTCGGTTTTAAAAAAACTCAAACTTTGACCGCTGTGCGACACTAGTAAATGAAGTCCGATTGAGCTGATATTTTGCACAGGGTAGTTTTTCGTGGGAATCAACATTTTTAATCAAGTTCGCTTTAAAAAATCGAGAGCTGGGAAAAGCTGATACCTTTTAGAAGTGATAGAGTAGAGTAATACGTATTACCGGTGCATTCTACAGCCAAAACTATATTTGTGAAAGGTGTTTGTTTCTGGATTTCTTTACCAAGCAATCTAAGAAATCAAAAATCATTTTTAACATTTAAGAAGCAATGCAAAGAGAACTTTAATTTAATGAATTAATTTATATAGTGAACATTTTTGAAGTTAAATAGTACGTAAATGACTAGTAGTAACATGCACTCCCTACATAGCAATTTAAAGATGTATAATCTTATGCTATTATTAACAAATAAACAAATAAACAAATAAACTCTAATGGGCATCCTAATGAAAAAATAATAAATGCAGGTTTAATATTTTGAGATAATGAATAAAACTACCAATTTTCATGGAAATCTGAGAACCACTATATTATTTTGGCATGGAACGGCTGTATAATAAAACGGTGACTCATTAATCTCGTTAACTCATAGTTTTTAACGTTCAATACAAATGCGTAGGAAACTACATCCGACCAGCACATTATGTCTGAATAATTATGCCGTCACAAACAATAGCAAAATTTCCATGTTGGGTACCAAATGGTTAATGAACTTAGTGTTATTCAAGATTTATATATAGAAGTTTTGAACTTTCCTTGTTCAGAAGGGAAATCTTTAGGCTGTACGTAATCATCAGTGTCTGCTACTTACAATTAAAAATCACTTCTATTTCACCATTCAAGTTTCAACCAAATTTTAATGGAAATAACGCGTAAACAATACTCTTCTGACACAATGGAATCCCATTAGGCGATGTAATACCACGAAACATTAAACGTCAACGACACTTGATACATTTGTGCGCCGGTGGCTGCTAATTTACGCCCGGTAAACATTCCGATATCAAACACCTTACTGACTCTGCCTGACTTCTAACATTTCGAAGCATCGCCCCAGCTCTGGCAGCTGAAGCCACCCACTTGTAGCCCCACATAAATCCCCGCATTTCGCCCCAATCAACGCTATCTCACACTTTAGTGCTCTCTTCCCACACAACTCACCTCAAAATGTCTGTCACGAGGAATATAATAATTAACACCCCCAAATAGGTATACGTGCCGACGGGGTATACATCACGGTTCAGCTGCTCCGGCAGGATGTCGCGCCACTCGCCGGACAGGAACTCGGTAACGAATGGTTCCGATGGGCGCATCTCTCGGAAGAAACCAAAAGTACACAACAGCAGCGAGATTTTCAGCCATTCTTGCATTTCACCTATTCCGACGCTTCCAATTAAAAATGAGCTCAAGAATCTCACGTCCCCACTACAGGAGCAGGAGCCTCCCAAACACGTTTTCGATTGTGGGTTGAACGGAATTCAATTAACTTTCAACTGAAGCTGACAGCTCGAATTGGTTACACCACCGGTTTTTCACTTTATGCTGAGACAGCACATTTATAACCACTAGCTTCTCCGTCTTCCGGACCGTTTGGAGTGTGATCAAGATTTTAAACCAAAGCCATGGAGACTCGCCGGGTCATTCCGATTAACACACGCGATTGTCGTACCGATAAGATACCAGGGTGAGGCTTGGGTGGATGCAATTCTACGTTTGCGGTGCGATACGAGACATCATCGAATGCCTGTTTGAGAACTAATACCGCGCACGACGTTGTTTACCCGCAGCTCATTGCACCTCCCACTTAGACCGCGTGATTGGGTTTAATCTCTGGTATAGTGCGAAACGCCGTTCGTCCGATGCAATACTCTCTCTCTCGGCATCTCTGCGATGAATTCCCTGCCTCGCTCTCCCATCTGTTAATACTGTGGTACACCTTCTCTGCCGTCCGTTGTAGCCGTTGGGTGGATTACTCCAACTTATTCTTCACACGCTGACTTGACTCATTTAGCCTTATCAGGTTACGAACGCTCGCCAGCGCGTACGATTTGCATTGTTTGGGCAGACAAGGTGAGAAAATTTACGCGATTTAAACGGTGCATGTTATCTGCTTGGTTTATTTTCGTGTCGATACGGGTTAAAATTGTGAGACGCTCTTGATGGAGTGCAAACCGAACGGAAGTGGATACACTTTTTTTTTGCTTTCATTGGTATCGGTTCCGATTGTAAATCGGCAGGAAATGGCATTTTCATATCAGGGAAGAGCTTGAAAACAATTGGATACATCTTGAAGTCTTATCAGGAAAGTGAGAATGTTGTCAAAAATACACCCGTTCAAAGTTCAATATACAGCCTATCGCAAAATTGAGTGTACAACTGCTACCCGACGATACTCTCCATTTATTTGGTACAAAATATCTTGAATAAATTTCTTCTTTTGATGCATATTAATAACACACACATTCAACTAACTATGCGCGTAAGAAAATTTCACGAAACATTTTTTGCTAATTATTTATTCAAAAAACAGGAAGTGGGTTATATCTATGGTATAACTGCAATGGTGACGTAGGACTATCGTTGATTCAGTGATCATTTGTTTGAAGTTGAATCTGAATCCATTCTGAATGAATGACCAAATGAATATTTGAGGCACTTCGAAAACGAGAGCTCTTTCGCTTGCATGTTATTTTCAATGCCAAGAGGAACTGTCAGATTATTTTGCAGCAGCGATATCTTTCCGGATTCTTCTCGAAGTCCACCACCAGTGGTTAATGCTAACTCGATAACCACCTGTTAATTGCACATGATTGAAAAACCACAAAATCAATTGTATTTGGTCGCAGTATTATATGGATAGAAAACGTTAAAATAAACTCTTTCGCTTGAATGTAATTTTCAATTCCCAAGGGATCTGGCAGATTATTTTTCAGCAACGATAATATCTTTCCGGAATCTTCTCGATGCTGGATGGCAACCAAACAAAAATAGTTCCGCGCGTGTATGTGTGTGTGGTGGCTGCTCCGATGTCTCAATCGGAGCCGTTTTTCGGTGCTGATACTCTCTTGGTCACCTTCTCTTCTTCTCCTGCCTCCTGCCTCCTGGCTTTTCTGCCCTCCCTCACAGTTCCAAACAAACTGCATGTTTTTCAGGTCAGGTCAGGCTAGGTAATGAATCCCTCGATCCCTTGATTCCTCGCCGAAAAAGAATAATTTTCAGAAGCTTTCCTGTTAATTGCGATCAATTGAAAAATCACAAAACCAAATGTATTTGGTTGCATTGTTATATGGATAGAAAACATTAGAATAAACTCTTTCTCATCAATGTATTTTTAAATTCCCAGGGGAACTGACAGAGTATTTTTCAGCAACGATTAGTGCTTTCCTGATTTTCCTCGATACTCGAAGCCCACCAGTGGATAATGCTAACTCAATAACCACCTGTTAATAGCACTTAATTGAAAAATATTTGGTCGCAGTGTTACATGGATAGAAAACATTAAAATGAACTCTTTCGCATGAATGTATTTTCCAGTTCTCAGGGGAACTGGCAGATTATTTTTCAACAACGATTGCATCTTTCCTGAAATTTCTCGATGCTGAATGGCATCCAAACGAAAATAGTTCCGCGCGTGTATGTGTGTGTGTTGGCTGCTCCGATGTTTCAAGCGGAACCGTTTGTGGCAACACTCTCCTCCTGATGGATTCCCTTTCGGCCTAAGGTGCACAAACAGGCTCTTGGTGACACCGTTCATCCGCGCTTTCATGATAAACGAAGAGCTTCACCACAACAGCGACAACATGCTCCAATCACTGTTCAATTATAACTGAGTGAATTTCCGAGTGGCGCTCGCTTATATACCGATTGGTGATTTCAATAGCCTGTTTTGAAAGCAATTTTAAGACTATTGAAACAAGTTTTTGGATCAAAAAGTAACAAGTATATAACGCGTAGACATTTTATCTTTAGAATGAAGTGTTAATCATACCATTTCGTTCCGCTGTTTAGGAGCTATTAACGCTCAAAATCTCGGTCTCCGGCGTAACGCTTTCGTTTTCGAAACTTTGATTTTACACCCCGGTATAGAAATGAAAGACGTAGTCCTACGTCAACAATTTGAAAACAATCTCCTTTCAAAGCATCGCAAAATTGAGTTTTCTCCAAACAAATAAACTTTTTAGTAAGATCTTTACGAATTAGTATACTTTTTTCGTCAGTGATTGGTGTCAACACTTAACCACTGCTTGGGCAGTGTTGTAGATGTAGATGTAGATGCTTGAAAAAGTTTTTATCAAAATGGCAAGTAAGAGGAACGAAAAAGATATTGTTACACGTACAATGATAATAAGTATGACTTGTCGAGACATTGCGGGAAATAGCAGCTACTGTCGGTAGAACCCACTCTACGGTATAGAAAATCATAAACAAGTGGAAATACGAAGGATTCGTGGAAAATCTCCCGGGAGAGAACGCGAACGGATCCTATCTTCTGATGATGAACGGGTAATTGTTCGAACATTGCGAAAGAACCCTAAAACAAACATTCCTAAATTGAATACCGAGGTAGTCGGCATCATTGGAAGACCTGTCAGCACAGATACTGTCCGGAGAGCAGCATACAGGAACAATCTGAGAGGTATTGTTGGCCGTGAAAAGTCTCTCACCTCAAAGGCGAATATGAAAAAACGAATACAGTTTGCTAAGGCATACGTAATCGGACCTAAGGAGTTCTGGAGATGAAAACCAATCCCTTTGAATCGGATGAAGGCAGAGCGTGTGAAGGAATCCAGGATTGGTGCTTCAGATTCAGCATTTGGTTCCCACAGTAAAACACGGCGGCGGCAGTCAGATGATGCATGGTACATTGGCGGCTTCTGGAACTAGAACTATGGTGTGTATCCATTCGGCGATGGAGAAGATGACTCCATTGAACATCCTGAAACGTAACCTTCAGTCTCCCGTTCTGAAATTGGCTCTCCCTCGTGATTACTACTTCCAACAGAATGATGACCCGAAGTAAACTGACCTCATCATGCGGGAATACCTGCTCTGTAATGTCCCAATCAACTCAAAACACCTCCGAAATCACCGGACTTGAACACTATTGAGTATCTTTGGTGGGAAATCAAGAACCATCTGAAGAATAAAAATCCAGTGAACTCGAAACGACGATTACGGAGATCTGGAAGGCACTTCCGTCCATTCCGTCCGTGACCAGAAATCTCGCCTCGGTGCTTGCAGGAAGTGCTGGACGCCAAGAGGGGGCCAAACCGAATACTAGGGGAATTGATTTTTGTTATCTGTTAACATTTATGAACTGATCTCAATTTTTTGACGTAGGATTACGTCTTCCGGGAACATATTGGGGTACAAATTGAAAATCGAAAATCGAGCACATCGTGAAAATTGCCCAATTTCAAACGCTTATTGCTCAGTCATTTCATGATGGATTGATGAGATTTTTGCGTCAATCGATTTCGATTTTTATATAGAAGAAAATAATATTTGTCATGAAACTAACTATCGAACAATTGAAAAATCTCAACTCCTATCCTAACGGAAATACCCACCTCTGATTGGTTGAAATTGACGACACATGCGGCGGGTCCCTAACAGAGACATCAAAACCAAGCTGCCTGGGAGAAATTAGCATTGTAAATATATGAAAGTAGGGGAGGGAGCGCGTAAAAAACCGCGTTAATTGGAAAATCCGCGTAAAAAAAAACCAGCATCGTGATAGAGTGTGGCACTTATTTCCGTCATAAGCGCTAAATTCCGTCGCAAGCACTGATTACCGGCATGAAGATGCAATGTGAGCGGAGTGAGCGATGTAATATTGCTTTGGTCTTTTTTTACGCGGTAAACCGCGTTAATTGGAAAATCCGCATAAAAAAATCGCGCTAATTGGAAAATCCGCGAAAAAAAAAACCTCCTAAAAAACCGCGTAAAAAAACCTTGATGTACATGAAAGTAATGGGAACTTTTGTTCTTACCGAAATGTATTCCCTAACAGAAACATCAAAATCAAGCTGCCTGGGGGTAATCGACATTGCAAATACATGAAATTAGGAGGAGCTTTTTTCCCACCGAAATGTGTTCTCTAACAGAGATTTTAAATCAAGGTGCCTGG
The DNA here is from genome assembly GCF_029784135.1 of Toxorhynchites rutilus septentrionalis. Lineage (NCBI taxonomy): Eukaryota > Metazoa > Arthropoda > Insecta > Diptera > Culicidae > Toxorhynchites > Toxorhynchites rutilus. The sequence goes on along the minus strand of NC_073745.1, from coordinate 320,119,954 downwards.
GGAAATCGACATTGCAAATATATGCATGTCGGGGTCATTTTTATATTGCAAGTAAGGTGAGTGATACGATAAATTCTAGCAACTACAAATTTAATTTGGAACTTGAATGTTGGTTGCTCTGTGAAATTTCATATTTCAATTTCAATCGCTCATTGTGAAAAATTTAGCACAAGTGTGAGTATAAAATTATTGTGTTGTATAGTGACGAATTAATGACTTGATATATGAAACGATCTATTTCAATTTTCATAAATAAAAAGCAAGGGTTGTTCCCGCTCGAGAACGGGTCGTTACGTTTAAGCTTGTTGTGTTCATTTTCACCCAAGGAAAGTTAATACGGCAGAAGAATTGGAAAAGTGAAGAAATATTAGAAAAGGTGGTTTCCCATATGCTCTACATAGGGTATTAGGTGTTGTTGTTCAATTAAAATTCGCATTGGGTTGAATAAACACTCAGAAAGTAAAAAATATAAAAGAAAATTACCTTTTCCATTTCAAATAAGTTTTCTCTATATTAAAGAAAAATTGATAATTGTGTTCGGTATTGGTAATTATCTGATTTTACATTGGTGATTTTTTTTTTATTTATTTCAACCATACCTAACACAGGAGCCATCTTGTCTAGGATCACAGAGGGCAGTTTTCATCATATATTCCACTTCGGTATCTTTTATCTGATACGCACCATCCAACGACTGTTTACCATCCTTCTGTCATCATCACTCGGTAAACACTGGTGGAGTTAACAAACAATACCCAACAACCAAACAAAATGGCCCATTTCAGAGCCACCAAATCATTATCAAAGAGTTTTACGATGTAATTCTGCAAACATATCCAAATTTGTTCATAAAATTAGTTACAATCATCTGTTTTAAGTCAAAAATGCACTATTGTTCGATGACTTGTTCCCAACGAGATGCCAACTTCATAATACCCCTGTTAAAGAAGCTCGCTTCCTTATTGGCAAAAAACTCGGATAGCCAATTTTCACAGGCCTCTTTTGTGGCTAACTTCTGACTACCTAGCTCGTTCGCCATGGACAAAAACAGGTGGTAGTCACTTGGTGCAAGGTCCGGACTATACGACGGATGCAAAAGAACCTCCCATCCGAGCTCCCGGAGCTCCTGGCGCGTCACCAAAGAAGTGTGTGGCCTGGCGTTGTCCTGATGGAAGACAATGCGGCCTCTGTTTATCAAAGATGGCCTCTTCTTCATGAGTGCTACCTTCAAGCGGTCCAGTTGTTGGCAGTACAGGTCCGAATTGAGCGTTTGGCCATAGGGAAGCAGCTCATAATAGATTATTCCTTGACAATCCCACCAAACACACAGCAGAACCTTCCTGGCCGTTAATGAGGGCTTGGCCACCGTCTGAGCCGCTTCAGCGGGCTTCGACCACGACCGTTTGCGCCTCACGTTGTCGTAAGTGATCCACTTTTCATCGCCAGTCACCATCCGCTTCAGAAACGGGTCGATTTTGTTGCGATTCAGCAGCGATTCACATGCGTCGATACGGTCAAAGATGTTTTTTTGCGTCAACGTGTGTGGCACCCATACATCGAGCTTCTTTGTGAATCCAAGCTTCTTCAAATGGTTAATAACGGTTTGATGACTTATTCCCAGCTCTTGGCCGATGCTACGGCTGCTACTATGCCGGTCTTTCTCGGCTAATTCAGCGATATTATCGCAATTTTCGACGACAGGCCTTCCGGAGCGTGGCGCATCTTCGACGACCTCTAAACGTTAACACCATCGTTGTGCGGTGGAAATGGAAACTGTATCGGGTCCATAAACTGCACAAATTTTATTGGCAGCTCAAGCATTTTGCAGCTTGATGCATTTTTGCCTTTGTCATAGTAGTACTGTAGAATATGTCGGATTTTCTCTTTATTTTGCTCCATATTTTCGACACTATAACTCACGAACAACTTAACCAAACAAAACACTGTCAAGGACTATATTATAGCGCGCAAAAATACCTTTCCAACAAGCTATAGTATGACTCGATACAATGAATACAACTAGAACTACGCGCTTACAACGACACCTCGCGGAAATACCGCAGGACTTTTTTGACAGCCTGATATATAGATAAGATATGGAAATTCGTTATTTCGCCTGAAAATCCATTTCCACTTACAAACAAAGATCAATTTCGATAGCGCAAACATCGAATGGACTAACAACGCTTGTTATGATGTAATTTTCGAACATGTGGAAATTAAATTTCACGAATTTTCCGACATTCCTTCAGAGTTTTCCGTAATTTTTTCTGGTTTTTTATCCTAATTTTGTTTGAAGTCAAGATAGTAATATAGTGTATTCCTCAAAATTTTAGATCTAATTGAAATATGAACTTTCGTCGAAGATTCTTTATCGCGTTTGACATGTTCTTGACGTGTTTCTGAATAGAAAAAAGGAAAACATGATACAATTTCCAACAAGTCACCCATACATTGGAAGAAGGGTACTTTTACACGAAAAAACCCAAAATACCAAAATGCCCTGAATTCCAGAAACTATAACAGATAAGATAGTCAGTTGTAATGTTTTAAAAGAAAACATGAAAAACTTTTTTTTTTATCCAAAATATATATTCTTATTAAGGCTCATATGGCGTCAACCTGACGGGGCCGGGAGTTCAATATTTCGACAATGTTTGCCTTATAACTATGTTAGTAATATGTAACCGATTACTCGCGGTTGGCTCGAGGTTAGTATTACTAGTGTTTTCGTAATTGTGATGTTGCTGTCTTCAATGATCTGTACCTGTGCCCGACACGGGATACTTCCTATTGGGATGCAGCTGACCATTAATCAGCAACGCCCCCCTAGTCTGTACCCCATATCTAGCGTGGTGCGTCTTCTCGAGGAATCCAGGATAGAATGGTCACTAGCCGGCGCAATCATCAGCTCGTATAGAGTTGTCATGAGCGGTACAACCTTTGGCTTTTGTTGAATCATCAGTGGACTGCACAACCTTTGGCCCGTGTATCTGTAAAGAGTGTGTGTATGTATTGCCGCGACTAAGTAAAAGTTTATAGATCGGATAGGAGGGATACGAAACGGGGACACAACGAAGGAAACATCATTAAACGTTGACATCGGCGTTTCTGAGGAACAGGTATAGATGAAGCAGAAGATCAGGATCACGGCTACCTAAGATATCCCGGACGGGGATATCCGATTGTCTGCCTTTTGCTCTCAGTGCTCTAGAGAGCTGAGAGCGAGCAGCATGGAACCGGATACACGACCAGACAATATGCTTTGATATCGAGAAAAACGGAAGCCATTTGTTCTTTGCGAGTAAATGCGATTTGGATTTCAGAAGATAGCAGCGCGAGACAATCGTTCGTCCCTTTACCTCGGCGGAAGCCAAACTGCGTATTTGACAGCAAATTGTTCGTTTCAACCCACTTGTCCAAATGAAGTAGAATCATTTTCTCTAACAATTTACGAATACAGGATAACATTGCAATCGGAAAAAGTTGTTGTTAGAAAAAAAAAGTTCCCACTTCCGATGTATGGAAGACTTGTTGGAACTTATAAGGGCTATTCATATACTTTTTTTTTTTGAAAATAAAAAAAAAATTGCACGTATTTTACTGTTACAGTATCGGCACCGTAAACACCTTGAACAATTCCACGCCAAATCAGCCAGCCGCTGACTCAACCCTCTCCGATTTTTTTGAAATCGAGGGTATTTTGAGACATACAGGTTTTTAATTTTAAATTTTTTTTGAAGAAGATTTTTGTAACAGTGCATTGAAATTTTTATTTTCCCTAAATAGTTTATTAACTAACAACAACTTTGTCGAACATCATATTTCAAACAGACATCTGGATATTGCATTATGATTTTTTTGAAAGAAAGATCAATAATTTAGAATACGCCCTACTAATAAATCAGTCGTAATTGAAATTGGTCATGTGATGTTGAAAATTGTGATTTTAGGTAGCTTCCATCATAAGTACAAAGTTTATAAAAAAACGGAGAGTTTCGGAACAAAATTTGCCGTTTTTTTTTTTGGTTCATTTGGCGTGGAATTGCTCCTTTTTTCTAAAAATGACTTGTTTCAAAAATTCACAACTTTTGAACTACTGAACGGATTCAGATAATCGACATATCAAAGTAGAGCCAATTAGCTATTATTAGCTGTTTTGGAAAAATTACATTTTTAAAAAGTTTGGATTTTGTTTTTGTAATCTATATATATGAAAATGGATTTCTGTCTGTCTGTCTGATTCTTACGGACTCGAAAACTACTGAACTGATCAACATAAAAATTAGTATGTAGGGGTTTTTGAGACCGGGGAAGGTTTTCGTGATAGTTTGAGACCCCTCCCCCTGTCTAAGAGGAGGGGGGACATTACTCGGAAATTAATCAAGCAAATGAAACGAAATTTGGCATATGGAGGTTTTAGGGTACAATAAATGATTCTATGGTAGTAAGACTCTCCACCACCCTCTTTAAGGGGGGACTGCCATACAAATGAAACTCAAATTTCTGCATTACTCGAGAATATGAAATGAAAGACTGCATAATTTGAAAACTAATCAAGCAAATGGAGCCAAATTTATAGACACTCCTCCCCTCTCTTTGGGGGGGCCCTACGCAATCTGTGATGTGAGGGATTTTGGGTATGAGAAATGTTTCTATGATGGTCCGTCCCTTCTCTGGAATTGAGAGGGGGTCCCATGAAAATATTACACATATTTCAACCAAACATGACAATGGAAAATTTTCGGAAAACTCTGAAGAAAAAAAGGGAAAATTCGGAAAAGTAAATTTCCATATGTTCTACGCACGATGAAACGCACTCCTATATCTTCTTCTATCTATACCAATAAAAAAGTATCGTCGAATGTGTTGGTAAGAGCAGAACTCGAGGAAGGATTTGTCCGATTTAGGGCTGTTTTTATTCTATCGTATTTTCTGTATAAAACATTTATTCCATGTAACGGTGAAACATGTTATTCGCAAGTCGTTGAAAAATCTTGAACGAGAATTGTGTCTGAAAATAATCTGATATTATAATGATGAGTTTTTTTAGAAATACTAGGAATTTTATAGTAAAAGGTAAATACAATGGGGTCGATTAGAAGATCAATCAATGAACAGTTCTGCGATTGAACCCATGAACTCATAGTAAGAAAACGTGAATGTTTGGAGGTATTTATAACAAAAACAAATTTTGGGCGGGACGAAGTTTGCCGGGTCAGCTAGTTATTAATAGAACTAGTTTTTTATAGAGCGATATAATTTTTCCATATATTTTTCTTGAAATCTGAGGATGTTTTACATAACATACCCAAAACTAGAGAGAATTATTTTTCGTTTTTGAGTTGTGACATTTGAAAAATCAAAACGAAAAAAATACCGCTCTGAATTTTGGATATATATGAAAGCTGGGGTTTATAGCTCTCAAGAAAAACATATAAAAAAAACATAGCGCTCTATTTAAAAAAAACAAATGCATTCCATTGATTTTTTGATTTGATATGTTAACTATTAAAATCGGTCAAGTAGTTCGAATGTTATGAATTTATAAAAATAACAGTTTTAGGGAAAAATGGAAAAAAATTTTTTTTCGAGCTATTTGTAAAATTTGAAAAATCATAACTTAAAAATGAAAAAACGCCTCTCTGATGTTTGGATATTTTATGTAAAAAAAAATCTCAGCTTTAAAAAAACTATAGGTCCCGAAACCATGTAAACTATAAAAAAACGAATACAATCAACAATTTCGGAAACAAGACCTATTTTTTCTGCAAATCTAATATTTTATTCTAAAAATACTAGCTAGACTTGGCTTCAACTTGATATGTCGATCATCTGAATCGGTCTAGTAGTTCAAAAGTTATGAATTTTTGAAACAACCCTCAAATGGAAATGGTCACTCTACTGAAGAAAAAAAAATTGCGTCTAATGTTTTGCGATAAAGAACAAAACTACCACTTTTGACGAAAATCTGAGAACCACTATATCGGTTTGGCACGGAATGGCTGATAGAGCCTTTTCTTTCATTGGTCCGCCATAGAATTGATTTACAAATACATATTCAGGTGAAAAATTAAAAATATGTTTGATTACATTTGTCTCTAATTCCGAACAGCAAAAATGCAATTTCTTTCAAAATCCATAACTTTTGAGCTACTAGACTGATTCAGATGATCGATATACCAAATTAAAGCCAATTAGCTATTCTTCTTTAGAAAAATACTATACTCCCAAAAATTTGGATTTCATTCTTCGAAACTTGATCCAAATGCTAATGCAAAAATTTTATCGCTTTTAAGGCAATTTTGACGTAGGACTACGTCTAACCGGAAGATATAGGTGGTGAAATGGAAATCTAGGCACTGAACAAGTAGGAAAAAATGCAAGATTTGGAACACTTATAACTCGAGCATTTCTCAATAGATCGCAAAGGTTTTTGCATCAATTGATAGGAAATATATCTACGCATCTATCATAACGAATAACATTTCATTTTTCTTGAGATAAATAATTGAATAATTGTGAAATATCAAGCATTGTCAAAATGCACTATGTGCCCATTTTTGATTGGTCCATTTTGTGCTCCTCAAATCATACCGACCAAAACGGGCAACCAGAGCAGCAGCGAAATACAATGAAGCACGATTGGAAAGGAAAAAGAAAAAAATGAACGAAACATTGGTCGCAGTCTCACACATGCGTAATTCTCGAGCCAGCCAGTCAGCTTAAAAATCCCCGCTCCGCTGCCGTAACGATCATTCTTTGTGTGGACACCGACTGGACAACATCGTTGCTGGACGAGCTGGACGGCGAGGGATCGAGTGCCTTTCTCAAGGCAAGAGGGCGGAGGTGGTAGCGCTGGAGTAGAGTAATAGAGTAGAGTAGAGTTTTCAAAGGGCCTTTCTCAAGGCTAGAGACGAATGAACTGCAAAAGTTTAAAGTCTCTATAATACAAGACCTTCCTTCCTTCCTTCCGTAACGATCATTCTCATTCAAACCGTACACCACATCGGTTCGCATCACAACACATCAATAAACCAACCCAAGCAACCATGTCTGGACATGGTAAAGGAGGAAAAGTGAAGGGAAAGGCAAAATCCCGCTCGAACCGTGTTGATCTGGAGTTCCCCGCAAGGGTAGCTAGGCCGAGCGCGTTAGTACCAGTGCGACATGTCACAAAGCTGGATGGGAAGAAATTTTCTAACTGTGAAAGCTGTGGCGAGTGGCAAACGCAATAGCTAAACAGGAAGGTTTAACCGAACAAGATGGGAATATCGAGTGATAACAAAAACACAACACCAAAGGTTCTTTTCAGAACCATCAACATATTCATAAAGAGTAAACAGTAAACTAATCCATTTTTCAGGTAGATAGGTAGGTATTCACGTAGGAGAAGAAAATAAAACAATATATTTAAAATATATATTTAACAAAAGCTGTCCCCTTTGTATAGTCCTACGTCACTCCGGTTATGTCCCCGACATTACCCACCCGTCTTTTTTTTTCAAATGCTTACTATTAGAAGTCATGGGCAGTATCGATGCCTGTAAATGATGCTAAAATGAAGCTTATACCACGAAAAATGTCAGGGTTTTTATTATTCAATTATTCATAACAATAAAACTCAGTAAATTTACATTTAAAAATGAAGTGTTCGGAATTTGAGACAAAACGGTACTTATATTTATCGTGATTTCAATAGTTTGCTTTCGGATCAGTTTTTGAGCTATTGAAGCAACTTTTTCATAACAAATATCACTCGTAGGATAGGATAGGAATTCTCTTACGACTAAACGGCTAATGTGTTATAGATAAAACTAGGAAAAAAAATCACTCGTAGACCTTTTATCTTCCGGATGAAGTAATGTTCATACCACTTCGCTCAGCCGGCAGACGTAACTCCATTACTCCAAACGTGACGCTCTCGTTATCGAAACTTTGAACTTACTCCAATGACAGAAATGAAAGACGTAGTCCTACAGCTAAATCAAGAAAGATTCTTTTTCATAAACTTCTCCGTAGTGGTATTTTTTGTAAAATAATGGCGGGTAACGTTCATTCAAAATCGTGAAAGATTTTGTTTCAATCTAATATACTCATCATGGCCATGTCACCCCTCTAACGGTGGCAACCGAGGCGGACCGCCTCCCTCGCTCCCCGTACGCTACGCCACTGCTTTCGATTTGTATTTATTCAGAAATACATCGATAAAAATAAACACAGTTTCAAACCTACATGCCCGGGGATTCAATTTACTTGCTGTCAAACACAACAGGATTCCGGGTAATGAGAGGGCTGACTCATTGGCAAAGGTAGGTGCAATTGAAGGCGATATATATCAGCGTCAAATCGCCTTCAATGAATTTTATTCTTTAGTTCGCAAAAATACCATCGCTAACTGGCAACGCAAGTGGAATGAAGATGAATTGGGCCGGTGGTTTCACTCGATTATCCCTAAGGTTAGCCTCAAACCGTGGTTCAAAAGTCTGGACTTGAGTCGGGACTTTATTCGCACCTTCTCCCGACTCATGTCCAATCACTGTTCGTTAGATGCACTACTCTTCCGTTTCAATCTTGCCAGCAGCAATCTCTGCGTTTGTGGCCAAGGTTATCACGACATCGAGCACGTTGTTTGGTCGTGCGAGGTGTATCTGGTCGCCAGATCGAATTTAGAAAACTCCCTTCGGGCCCGAGGAAGACAGCCCAATGCGCCGGTGAGAGATGTGTTGGCTCGGTTAGACCTTGATTACATGTCCCATATACATGTTTTCCTTAAAGCTATAGATCTTCGTGTGTGATTGTCCCTACATCCTTATACCCTCCTTTCCTTCCTTTGCGGGTAATTCGTCCCCTTGCTATGAATAGTAGAATAAGTTGAAATGTAAATAAACTATAGATATACGAATAGATTTAAGAGTTGAGTGTTCATCAACATTGTTACAATTTCCTTGTATCCCATCCTTCTCCTAAAAATATGTCACCCTTCTAAACTCGAGTACACTGCGAGTAATCGGTTTTCCACCTTACTAACCATAGATGTAAGAAAATTGTTTATATATATATATATATATATATATATATATATATATATATATATATATATATATATATATATATATATATATATATATATATATAGTTTTAAAATTATATTTAAGAATTCGGCTCCTTTAAACTTAAGTAACTGAGCCTGTAAAAACAAACGAATTAATAAAAAAAAAAAAAAAACACAACAGTCGTACTTTCTAGCGAAACATGCTTCCAATTAACCTGGAGGGAAGCTAATAGACTGTATTCAAGTCTTATCCTTATCCTTACCTCAGTTAACTCTCTGTAATTACCTGAATCCAAAATCAAAATCTTTAACCTCACTCACGGTCGGCTAATGTTCAATCCTATCCTGGCTTCTTCACGTCCAGCTGAGCCCGTCGTAATCGCACTTCGTCGAATGATAACATCCCAAGCACCATTAGCGGCGCATTCGATTATCAAACCCGCCCCGCGGTAGCGGTTTCCGTTTCCGATTGCGAATCGAATTTAGCAAAATCACGTTACGAATAAATCCAGTCCCCGAGGGGGACAAGGGGGGACAAGAAGGATTCGTTTGTCCGTGTCGAGCGGTTCGTCCATCCGGTGGAGAAGAAGATATCCGTGCTTTCGGCACATGCTATCACATCGCAGCATCAAAGTGCGTGCGACAGACGACGTTTTGGCCGGTTCAATGGGATGCTAAATTAGATGTGGGTGTGGAGAGGTTGATGAGGACAGCATATGATCCCGATGAATGGAATGAATTTGAAATGATCCAGTCATCGATGAATCTGATGAATCGCAATGTGTGTAAAGCTTCGTTAACTTCGAATTTTTGCCTGAAGATAAACTTTACGATTCTGCAGCTTGGTGACAGATGGCGGGACGAAACACATGCGCATTGTCGACATCTAGTGAGTGACTGACACACATGCTCTTCCGACAGAAGCTCAATGTGAATTTTCATTTTCTATTGGAAATGTTCCTTAAGGAAACTCCCAGCTGACAGCATACAGCATTGTGTGTATATCCAAGACATATTCGAATAAAAGAAAATCAGAAAGCTTTGAGGTTACATTATTAGAATAATACCGTTTGGACTCAAATTCCGAATACTTCATTTTAAAAAGTAAATTTTCTGAACTTTCATGTTACGCTTAATTGAAAAATGATAACTTCGACACTTCCGTATGACATCATTTGCAGGTATCAGAACAGCCTATAATTTATAATAACAAGCATTTAAAAGAAAGTGACAGACAAAATCAGTAAAAAAAAGTTTGCATTAGCAGATTCCCTAGAAGACAAGTATTGTTAATCTTTCAGTTTTTTTTTTGTAGTTATTTTCACTACAGTAACGTCTTAATTTTATTACGCTCAAAAAAAAATTTCGTGATATTTTAGGAAACGTGATATATTCGAAACAGATGTTTATCCATACGACTTTTTTTTAGAAAAGCCACCTGTGTAATGTTGATTATTGGCGCTAATGAAACCGAAGTGTTACAGAATAATTTATTTCTTATCTTCCATTTTCCAGGAAATGACGAATAATCGAAAAACCGTCGAAGAAAGCACTTGCTTAAACCTGTTTTTTCTTTCTTTGTAGGAGGTTCAATCCAATGGATTTTTTTCCTGCATCACAATACGTGTTCTTTTATCGAATTAATACTGTAATAAAGTGTACATATTCTTCTTTATATAAGGTTTTGTTGTTGGGTCATGTAGTTACTTTCCGCATATACTTGCTTTAAGCTGAATTTATTGCTCAATAAAATTATACAAAATTAAATGAAACTGATGACAAGTGGTAGCTCATAAATCAAGCTATAATTTGGTGAAAAAAGTCACAGGAGGATTGTGTCCGAGACACGACCGCATAGTTGACGTAGGGTTCCGTTAGGTTATCTGTTGATTTTGGATATGTTTGAAGAATTACATCGTTAAAGTCTATGATAATGATTTGGTGGCTCTGAAAAGGACCGTTTTGTTTGGTTGTTGGGTATTGTTTGGTCACTCCACCAGTGTTTACCGAGTTATGATGACAGAAGGATGGTAAACAGTCGTTGGATGGTGCGTATCAGATTAAAGATACCGAAGTGAAACGAGATATGATGAAAACCACCCTCTGTGATCCTAGACAAGATGCCTCCTGTGTTATGTATGATGAAATAAAGAAAAAAAAACTCGCCAATGTAATATAAGATAATTACCAATACCGAACACAATTATAAATTTTTCTCATCAGTAAAAACATTAATATTGACGAATTTACGTTAGATTTACAACCAGATGGCGCAGCGAGTAAAATGATGATGTTTTGTTTTTTTTTGTATGAAATTCGTACAAGTTTTTTTTAGAAAAAAACTGAATTTATCTTCAAATTACCTGATTTCACGTATTCTTTCTACGCTAAAAAGGTTAGAAAATTATCATTTTATCATCATACTAGCTAACCCGGCAAACTTCGTCCCGCCCATTTACTTGATTAATTCTTGAGTAATGCAGAAATTTGTGTTTTATTTGTATGGCAGCCACCCCTAAGAGAGGGGGGAGGGGTATCTAACCACCATAGAAACATTCATTGCACCCTAAAGTTTCCATATGCCTAATTTGGTTTAATTTGCTTGATCAATTCTCGGGTAATGCAAAAATTTGTGCTTCATTTGTACGGCAGCCCCCTCTAAGAGAGGGGGAAGGAGTATCTTAACACCATAGAAACATTTATTGCATCCTAAAACCTCCACATGCCAAATTTGGTTTCATTTGCTTGATTAATTCTCGAGTAATGCAGAAATTTGTGTTTCATTTGTATGGCAGCCTCCCCTTTGAGTGGGGGAAGGACTGTCTAACCATCATAGAAACATTTATTGCACCCTAAAACTTTCACATGCCAATTTTGGTTTCGTTTTCTTGGTTAGTTTCCGAGTAATGTAGAAATTTGTGTTTCATTTGTATGGCAGCCCCCCCTTAGAGAGGGGGGAGGGGTCTCAAAATATCACGAAAACCTTCCCCGGCCCCAAAAACCCCTACATACCAATTTTCATGTCGATCGGTTCAGTAGTTTCCGAGTCTATAAGAATCAGACAGACAGACATCACTTCATTTATATATATATATAGATTAGCCAACTGAATATGACATCGGTTTTATCGCCATTATCCACAGTATTCATAACTTATATGCATTATCAAACATAAAATTTTCGAAGATTATCTCTGACTTTGGTCAAATCGCGTGTTGAAACCATCGTAAATATACAAAACTCTAACTTTATTATCACATACTAATGACATTTAATGGTTGTAATGGATCTAAATAGAAATTAAATGGATAATCACGATAGAATCCTGCTTTTCAGTGCGTAGAATAAACAAACATCATTCCTTTTGTGGTTCTGAGCTCTAATCTAGGTGTCGCATTAGGTGATTCAGCTTTGCGTAAATTCGTCAATAGAGAAAACATATTTGAAATGGAAAACCCAATGTTTATTCAACCCAATGCGAATCTTAATTAGACTAACAACACGTAATACTATATGTAGAACAATCACTTTTTATAATATTTCTTCACTTTTCCAATTTTTCTCGCCGTATAGACTTTCATTGGATGAAAATGAACACGACAAAACAGACAGCTTAAATCAAACGACCCGTTCTCGAGCGGGAACACACTTCCATGTATTTGCAATGTCGACTTTCCCAAAGCAGCTTGGTTTTGATGTCTCTGTTAGGGACCCGCCGCATGTGTCATCAATTTCGACCAATCAGAAGAGGGTATTTCCGTTAGGATAGGGTTGAGATTTTTCACTTGTTCGATAGTTAGTTTCATGACATATATTATTTTCTTCAATATGAAAAATTGTTATGGGGTGCCGAAATCGATTGACGCAAAAATTTCATCAATCCATCATGAAATGACTGAGCAATAAGCGTTTGAAATTGGACAATTTTCACGATGTGCTTGGTTTTTCGACTTTCAATTTGTACCCCAATATGTTCCCGAAAGACGTAATCCTACGTCAAAACACTCGTTCATCGCTCCCAATTTATTCCCCAACACGTATGCAATCAGCAATACCCACAATGGTTACAATACACTATCCATTTGTGCACGTCGTTTGTTAAGCTTATGATGATGATGATATTGAATTAGAGAGACTGTTAGAGAACACACTTTAGTGGGAACAAACGTTCCCTTTACTTTGATGTATTTGCAATGTCGTATCTTCAATTTCGACCAATCAGAACGGGGTATTTACGTTTGGAGATTTTTCGGTTGTTCGATAATTAGTTTCATATGATATATTATTTTATTTATTGTGATGAATTGTTATGGAGTGCTCAGATCGATTGATGCAATATATCGTAAATCCATCAGGAAATTACTGACCTATAATAGTAAGTACATGAGCCGCCGTTTGTGTCGTCAATTTCGACCAATCAGAAGTGGGTATTTCCGTTAGGATAGCGGTTGAGATTTTTTGATAGTTCGATAGTTAGTTTCAGGACATATATTTATTTATTTATTTATTTCTATAAAATTCATAATACAAGTAACCTAATAATGGTTCTCAAAGTATGTATTACTACCGCTATCTATAAAGAATCTATTCACATAAATGCATTTTACACGCTCTTCTGAATTTATGGAATGATGTTGTTGATTTGATCGTTCGTGGAAGGCTGTTCCATAGCCTTATTGCTCGATGCTCAAAAGAAACTCTCAAAATATTTGTTTCACATCTTGGGAGTAGCAAATTATGAGTTCGTGGAAGTGATGACGCAACGAAAAGGTTTTCCAAGTATTTTGGGGCATTTCTTAGCATTTTAAAAGTCATAGTGCACGTTCGGAAATCCAAATATTCGCTGTAGCTACAGTTGAGGATTGATTTTGAAAATTCAGAGATATGGTCAAATCTATTGAGTCCATACACAAATCTGGTAACTGAATTAAAAGCCAATTGCAATTTGCGAAAATTTTCGCTCATTGATTTGGCATAAAGTACATCTCCATACTCAAATAGTGGTATGATTAATGCTCGAACAAGTTTCAATTTGATATGCTGAGGGGTAAATTGTTTGAGAGCCACCAAGGTCTGCATCGCATAGTACACTTTTTGACACACTGCATTAGTCTGAGCTTTCCAGTTTAGGCTACTGTCCATTAAGATGCCTAGGTTTTTCACAACTTCCGAGTAACTTATGTTCTTGGTATCCATTTTGACAGACGGAGCTCCATGTACATCCATGTGTCTTGATTTAAAAATTATAGCTTGAGTCTTACAAGCATTGAGGATTAGTCCATTGTTATTGCTCCAAGAAATAATATTTTCAATATCAATGTTGATCATGTTTACAATGTTCGTTAAGTCATTCAGCTTACCTGATAGGTATAACTGGCAGTCATCGGCATACAGGTGAACCATGCAGTAGTTCATACGGTTAGGCAGGTCATTTATGAACATGGAAAATAGTAGAGGGCCTAAGATCGACCCTTGAGGTACGCCACTTTCAACCTGGACAATATCAGATTTTGTACCGTTGAAGTCAACATATTGAGAGCGGTTCGACAAATAGCTTGATATCAATGCAACAGCAGATCCATGCAGCATAAAACAGCGTGCAAGTTTTTTGTAAAGTAACAGATGATTTATAGAATCAAACGCTTTACTGAAATCAAGCAGTACTAATACAGTTAACATCTTTTTGTCCAGTGCGCGTCGAATATCGTTATCAATTTTTATCAAGGCGGTCGTAGTGCTGCAGTTTTTACGATAGCCTGATTGAAAGCGACAAAGTAGTTCATTCCTATTTAAATATTCGTTCAACTGGTTTGAAAGAATCTTTTCAAAAATTTTAGAGATGGCTGGCAGTATGCTAATTGGTCGGTACTCTGACTCGTTTACAGGATTATCAACCTTTCCAATCGGAACTACTCTAGCAATTTTCCACATGCTTGGGAAAGTTGATGTCGTGACACAACAATTGAAAATATCAGTAATGTACGGTAGCGTTACTGAGAGAGACATCTTTAATATTTTTAGTGGAATTTCATCATTTCCAACCGAGTTACATGAAGCAGACGTAATTTCAGTAAGAACCTCATCTGTGGTAATACCTTGGAAAGAAAAATTTGTAGTAAAACTATTTTCTAATGGAAACTCGGTAAGAGTACGCGGAACATAATGAGAGATGAAAAAGTTATTCAAACTCGTTGCTGAAACGTCAATTCCAGGGGATCCAGTTGGAGTTCGTTTGAGGCCAAGTCGCTTTATATTGTGCCATAGTTTATTTGCTGGAAGGTTTGCATTCAGTTGAGAAGTGAAAAATTCTCGCTTAGATAAACGGATATGACGGTTTGTTATATTTCTCAATCGAGCAAAAGTGTTCCATTTTGTTTCATTTTCTTTATCTTGCTTCCAACATTCATAAGCTTCAGATCTGTTCTTAAACAATCGTCGAATTTGGGAATTGATCCACGGTGCACAAGGATCATGAATTAGTTTTTTCGTAATTGGTGCATGTCTCTGAATCACTGCTAGGAGTGAATCATTGAAAACAGCCAATTTGTCATCAACTTTATGACAGCAATACATTGCATTGAAGTTCGAGTGACTAAGATCACGTGTGAATGCATGAAGATCAATCTTGTTATAGTCTCGATACCAGTGTTCTTCAGGTGGTAATTTCTTATTTTTAACGCGATAATCCACACATAAGAAATCATGATCACTAATTCCAGCCATCGCCGACTGATAACAATTGTTCACTTTACTTAGACAGTTTCCACTCACAAAATCAATCTGGGACGAGCAACATCCACGTTTATGGCATGTTGGGGATGAGGGAACAATTTTAAAGATTAACGAATGTAGGTTGTCGAACAATATGCGAGTTTTCGGCAAGTCAGTATCAGGTAAATTGATGTTGAAATCTCCCATCAGCATGATATTAGATTCTGTCGATGAAATGTCTGAAACCAGCTCGTAAATCCCATTCATCAAACCAATGGCGCTATCTGGTGGCCTGTAAACAATGCCACACAAAAGATTGACAGATTTAAGTTTTAAAAATAAAAAATCGATTTCACTCCCAGGTTTAGATCGAGCAACGACCGAATATTTCATACCTTTCTTCACATATAACGCTACACCGCCTCCTCGTTGCTTTGTCTTCGAGTAACGATCCGATCGAACTATATTATATCCATTCAATTCCACAGATTTATTTGTGTTGGATTGTTTCAGCCAAGTCTCAACAATTCCAATTACTGTTAGCTTAGAAAATTCAAAAAACAGTCGATATTTGTCAATGGTTGCTAGGAGACTACGAGCGTTTTGAAACCCAATTTTAACAAAATTCTTGGAAATCTTTTCAACGATTACTTTCATTTCCAAATCACTTATGTCGCGTTGTTTAATTTCATAACAAAACATTTGATCAGACACAGAGCGTGTAATAGTGCATTCATTTGATTGAGTCGAGATTACTGGCGCTACAACTGCGCTTTCATTCACGCTAGTAACAAAGGTGGTCGTACATTCAAAGGAGATTTGTCGTTTTTTGGAAGAAATTCTCGTACTTCTACTCCTTCAGGCCAGTAGAAAGTATCGCTAACCTGAGCTACTAATTCAGTTGGTACGGATAGCTTGAATGACACGAATGTCAGTTCACTCACGTTTTTACCTTTCGGGACTAGTTTAACACATTCGATTGTATCAGCGTCAGCATTGATTGTTTCACGGAGGTACTGCTTGATGTCATCTTCAGTCTGTTCATTATGAAATGGTGTGATGTAGAATGATTTCTGGGTTGCGTCGTTGTTCGTTCTCGGAGCTCGGGGATACTGGTTTTTGTTGACTACTCTCAGGCGACGGACGATCGGATCGTTCGCATGTGACACGGTCGGCGGGTTCATGGAAGAATTACCAGTGCTGATCGAAGCGGTAGCAGCAGTGACTGCGGCATATGTAGCACCAGTAGATGCACGAGATGTAACAATTGCGGTGGTGTTGGCTGAAGCGATATTCTTAGCAGCAGCAGCAGCAGTGGGAGTGATGATGACGTTGGATGTAGTGGGAAGAACCGAGGTGGCGACGGTATTAGCAGTGGCAACGTGTTCGGTAGTGGTAGTGGCGGAAGTAGTGATTTCGGTATTCGAATCATCCAGAAGCGTGTTGTTTGCGGAGTTCGAGAGCAGAGAGGTATCGAAATTCATCTGATCGATGCTGGTACAAAAATCTACTGTTTCCTTCTGTATCGGTGTTCCTGTAGCAAGATGTCGTAATCGTGATGAAATGCTTGATCCTCTAACAGTAGTTGGATTGATGGTCAGAAGACTGTTGAGCACTTTTAAATTTTCACCATATTGCCCAATTCTAAGATCGATTGAATCCATCCTAGTCAGCATATCCCTCATCGTGGTCAAGATGATAGTCTCACGATCGTGAATCACAGGGTTGAAGTTGAGCCGGCAAACATCGCAGAACCATAACAAGCCGACGTTTGCAATCCACGCTTTAAAATTTGTGACGTTGAGTCCAGCGCAGTTAGGGTGGAATAATTTGCCACACGGTCCACTACAGATAACGCTACGTTCGGAGTCATCGAGAAGCTGTGCACAAACCTTGCATGCATCTATGATCGTCGAACTTTCTTCCACAACCCTCAGCAACACACTTCCAGCAAACAATTTTCCCTATCGCAAAAGGTTCAGAAAATGATGATGGTCCACTTATCACGTACCTTTCGCCGAAAAAAGTTATTTTATTCAATGTAAAAAAATGTTAAGAGTGCCGGAATTGATTGACACAATAATCTCATCAATCCATCATGAAATGACTGAGCGATAAGCGTTTGAAATTGGACAATTTTCACGATGTGCCCGATTTTTGATTTTCAAATTGTACCCCGATCTGTTCCCGAAAGACGTAATCCTACGTCAAAGGTCATTTGAATCTTTTAGTTTAGCAAATGACAAGCTCTGTTACCCATGTTTAAGCTTTTATGTGTTCCTTAAACCTTTCAATACGGCAGGGTGCTCCACCGAAGTGCTACGGCTGTACGGAGCACTGCGCCGAAAAGTATGCACATCGCGCTGGTGTGATCGATGTGCAGTATCACTCTCATGTCGTCTGAAGACGACGCTCGTAGCGAAAGGGTTAATGATAGAATCAAAATGTGTCTACGAGTATTTACATACTGCTCTTATTGTAATCGCTGTTTGAGCTGCTGTAGTTATTGTATTCTTTATTTCAAAGTATCTTTTAAATCGAGCAATCGTAGATCCCTCGTTTCAACTGCTAATTCTGTTAATTGATTCTTTAAATGTAAATTAACTACCGACTAGAGCTTCGAAGCATACAGAATGGTACAGTACAAACAGCGTGAATAAAATTACTGATGCAATTCTATTAGCTTTGTGTTAATATTTATCTTAACGTTTATCCCCTCGCATACATTAACCGGGGAATTCACCAATCAATTACGCGCCGATGTTGATACCGGCGAAAATTTGCTCACCAATCAGAATGCAAATTATACAGTAGTGACAGGAGATCGCAACAGTGACATTAGCCTATCTCGGTATACAATTCATCAATCGATAAGTGGCCGCCGCCGCCGCCGCCGCATTCGGCAAGATCAACTTGTCAAAACGGTGCCAACGCGCTGGTGTTTAGATAGCATAGCAACTCTGAACTGGACTGGACAAGAAAATGCAAATTGAGAAACAGAGCGAGATGTGAAGTGTTGGTTGGTTTATGGTTAGTTACGGGACTCCTTTATGAGACTACAAATGTCAGTTTTGACAGATTTCGCGCCAACCTGTCTCGAAGTAGACGGAAACTTCTCAAAATTCATTCGAACTTTTTAGATGCTGATATAATTAGAAATAGTTATCCATGATTTTTAGGATTTTTGACGTAGAACTACGTCTTTCTGGAAGGGTGCCAAGTCAGAAAACAGGTCACGTTTTTATGAGTACTTTTGTACGCGCTTTCCGTTGTGCAGACCGGAATATGTTTCCCTAAAACGTACTCTTAAACTGAGATGCCTGGGAAAATCGTCATTTCAGATACTAGAGGTGAATGAACTCTCGCGGTTCGAGAACTACGTAAACATGAGTGTACGAAATTAAAAAGCGAACACTGTAGTCCGGTTTCGAAGGACTTTCTTCACTGCAATATGCAGCACCAGAAACGCACCGAAATGTACAATTGTACGTGCGTCACTTGAGCGGAAACGGATCTTTGTCACCGGATGAAACGCGTGAGCTTAACAGCCGACTGAGACGACGAAACGAATAGAATAATACTTTGTGAGATCACACCGAATGAATTAAACACTTGTATATCGTATGATGATTTATTGGCGAAAGAGAGAGTGCATGTGGATTACATGCGTAATTTATAGTTTCTTGTGCCTATTGTTTTTCGGCAAAGCATTTTTGGGGAATTGTTCTCGGACAGTGGTCAGTGACCACGGACGACGATTTTGCGTGAGTGTTATGTGAGAGTGTGACAATTATTTTTAACTTTTATTTTATTTAGATTCTGATCATTCCGGCCACCTTGAATCATGCCAGGTGATTCAACTACGATCATATTCCAGGCTAGTTCCAAATCCAAGATTGCGATGCGATGGACAGTTGGTGTGGTAGTCTTGCCAGGAATGATGTTTGGAGAAGTTGTCACACGTCAACCGAGAATAGAGAGAAAAAAGACCAGGTAGATCGAACGATAAAATTAGAGAATTTGGAACCGCAATTACCTGTGCTATGTGCAGGTGCGCTTCGAGCAAGTTCTCCCATTTGGGTTGCTCTACCTGGATCGTAGTTATTCGATGCTCGATGACTGGGAGAGTACCGGAAGGAGAGCAATCTTGGATACAGCGCGAACGACTTCCTTGGCTGATGCAGTCCTCAGGGTGACCACCCGGACTACACCATCCTTTCCGGGATGAAGCTTGGTGATTTTTCCAAGAGGCCATTTAGCTGAGGGAACATTGTCCTCCTTGATGATGACTATTCGTCCTTCTTCGATGCGGACAGGTGGATTACATCCTTTTGTAGCACGTGACTGCAGCTGCTGAAGATACTCTGGATACCACCGCGACCAGATGACTTGGAACCTCTTCTGGGTTAATTCCCAGTGATCCAAACGGTTTTCAGCAGTCCTCGTTAGGTCTACCTCTGGAACGGATTGCATATTCTCGCCGATCAGAAAGTGTCCTGGTGTAAGGACCTCCAGATCGGACGGATCCTGCGGCATCGGGGTGAGAGGACGAGAGTTGAGACACATCTCAACTTGTGCCAAAAGTGTCAGCATGTCCTCGTATGATATGTTGACATTTCCAATGGTCTTCAGCATATGTGATTTCGCTGATTTCACCGCGGCCTCCCAGAGACCGCCGAAATGCGGTGCGCGGGGCGGAATAAATTTCCAACGAATTTCGTTGTCGGCACACCAGTCGAATATGAGTCTCCGTTCATCCTCGTCGACCTTCAGCATGCGATAGATGCGATGTAGTGCATTCGATGCGCCCTTAAATGCCGTGGCGTTGTCAGAATTCAATTCTGATATTTTTCCTCTACGAGCAACTAAGCGGCGAAGTGCAGCTAGAAACGCTGGGGTGGACAGGTCACTCACCAACTCTATGTGAACTGCCTTGGTGGAGAAGCAGACAAAAATGGCCACATAGACCTTGGTGGGACCGCGCTTTTTCACAGGTGACTTTATAAAAAATGGACCGCAGTAGTCCACTCCGCAAACAGAGAATGGTCTGGTTGGCGAGACTCTCGATGCTGGCAAATCGGCTGTGCTTTGTTGAACTAGTGTGGGCTTGCTTTTGAAGCAAGTGTGGCAATGGTGAAAGACGGATTTAACCAAGTTTCTTCCGCCCAGAATCCAATACTTCTGGCGGAGAGTAGCGAGCATGAGTTGTGGACCTGCATGCAGTAGCTTCAAATGATAATGACTAGCCAACAAAGCAGAGAGCGGATGCTTAGCAGAGAGGACGAGTGGATGTTTGGTTTCGGTTGTCAGTGGAGCGTTGCTTAACCGGCCACCGACACGAAGGATGTTGTCTCGATCGATGAATGGGTTCAACCATTTGAGTGGCGAATTTTTCGCGACTCGTTCCCCACTTGTAAGGTTGGAAATTTCCTCCGCAAACATTTCGGCTTGCGCCAAACGACATAAGAAGTTTTCTGCTCTACGAAGTTCCGACGAATTAAGCGGATCAGGCATTACACTAGTGCTGATGACGATGTTCGATGGTTTTAAATTTTCTGAATTCTCACGTTGAGCTAAATAACGGCTATGTAGGTTTTCTATGTAGCGTTGACAGAAAGCTGTGACACGACGTAACTTGGTGAAACTCGAGAACCGACTGAATAATTCATTGCAAAATGTAGACTGTACTGACGTCATTGCAATTAATGGAGATTTTCGGCTTTCCGACAATGCACCAGCGGTTTCTTCCTTGGAAAATGTGGTGATGGGCCAGCAGTCAGAAGGAAGTGCTAACCATGGTGGCCCTCTCCACCATCTAGTGCGGGTGATAATATCTGCAGGCTGTAGTCCTCTGGAGATATCATCAGCGGGATTGTCAATACCCGCAACATGTTTCCAACAGTCAACATTGGTGTTGAGTTGGATTTGTGAAACTCGATTCGACACAAATGTTTTCCAGCGGCTTGGCGAAGCGTGTAACCATTGAAGGACCGTGGTAGAATCCGTCCAAAAGTGAACAGTCGAAGGAGTTTGAAGGGCGTTGTTAACCTTCTTGAAGAGCAGCATAGATAGATGTGCTCCGCATAGCTCTAGTCTAGCAATGGAATGTCGGGTTGACAATGGGGCGACCTTTGACTTGGAAGTCAATAATTGGACCGAGATTTTATCGGATGTTTCAGTCCTGACGTAACAACAGGTACCATATGCGTTTTCCGACGCATCAGAGAAGAAATGAAGCTGAATGCTGACGGAGTCAGGCATCGATACAAATCGCGGGATACGAGCTTCACTAAGGAGATTGAGTGTAGAATGGAACTGTTTCCATTCTTCTTGCAGTTTCAATGGGAGGGGAGTGTCCCAGTCCCAGCTTTGGCCGTTGTGCTTCAGAGCCCACAAACGCTGCATGAACAGTTTGGCCTTAGAAATCGTAGGACCGACTAGTCCGAGCGGATCGAAGATCCGTGCGATGTATGACATCACCTTTAGTTTTGTCAGGACGGCAGCGGGAAGCGGCAAATGAACATTGAACCGGAGTGTGTCGGACTTTGGTTCCCAGACAAGACCAAGAGTGGAGACAGCTTGCTCGTCCTGGAGGCTACGGTACGGAAGAATGGCCAAATCCTCTGGCGGCACATCCTCAAGAACTTCAGTTGCATTAGATGCCCACTTTTTCAGAGGAAACCCAGCGGAGCTGAGCATTGCGGATAATTCCCGACGAAGTTTGATTGCTGATTCTACGTCTGCTGCACCAGTGAGCAGATCATCGACATAAAAATCTTCCCGAAGTGATCTCACTGCGTGGAAATCTGATCCACCATAATCATTTGCAAGTTGCTGGAGTGTTTTCGTCGCAAGGTAAGGAGCAGACGATGTACCGTAGGTAACCGTCTTCAATTGATATGTAGAAATGGGATGGTCTGGACTCGATCGCCACAGAATGCGTTGAAATGACTGATCATCGGGGTGAACCAGTACCTGCCGGTACACTTTTTCAATGTCGGCAACAATTACAACATGATGTATCCGGAACTTCATGACGATGGAAAGTAAGTCACGTTGGACGACAGGACCAACCAGTAATGTGTCGTTTAGCGAATAACCAGAAGCTGACTTGCACGATGCATCAAACACAACCCTGGTTTTCGTTGTGGTGCTTGTCTCTTTGAATACTGAGTGATGTGGTAGGTAAAAATGAGGTATTGTATCATTCACAGGTCCTTTAATCTGCTCCATGTGTCCAAGTTGCACATATTCATCCATGAAGCGATGATACGCTTTCCTCGTGACTGGATCTCGCTGCAATCGTCGCTCTAAACTAAAGAGTCTGCGTTCGGCGACAGATCTCGAATCTCCCAGTATAACTTCCGGTTTTTCTGTTCTGGGTAGACGAACGACGTATCGCCCTGATGGATCACGAATAGTTGTTGTTTTATATAATTCTTCACAATAATTTTCTTCGTCGGAGAACGAAGAACAAGTTGGAACAGTTTCTATCTCCCAAAACTTCTGAAGTACTGTTTCCAGACAATCATTTGCGGTGGAAAGGAAACAAACGTTTGGCGTTTGTGAAATGGAATTGGTCGTAGAACCAGACACCGCCCATCCGAATGGCGTTTCAGCAAGCCATGGACGATTATTCCCAAGTGAAATTCTTTGTCCTGTATGCAGTTCCCAGAATGATTCACTCCCTATGACGAGGTCAATTTTCCCAGGGACATTGAACTGAGGATCAGCCAATACAACATTAGGGATGTTCCATTCCGACGTATTGATAGGAACAGTCGGCAGCTCTGCCGATGGATGCTTCAAAACTAGAAATTCCATCTTCGTGGAGAATGGTTGAAATGGTGATTCGATAGTGGCGGTAATCGCGCTCCTAATCTTCTGTGTTGATAAACCGATTCCTGCGATGGAAACGTCTACCTTGGTGCGACGATTGAAGAGGCTCTTAGCCAGCTGTTGCGACATAAAATTCGACATTGATGCTGAATCGAGTAGTGCCCGTGCCTTATGTGTGTTTCCGTGATCATCAACAACATTGAGGACAACCGTTTCCAGCAAAACCGTGGGGCATGCGGATTGGACCGTCATGCTAACCTGAGATGTAGCCGAAGAACTACTGGAGGGATCCACGCGACCTGACGTGGATGGAAGCGATTGTTGAACGGGAGAAGACGATGATACGGAAGAGTTTTGCGACACTTTGGCTGAATCGTGCAGCAACGTATGATGCCTGTCATGACAAGTACGACAGGAGAATTTAGAATTGCACTTCTTCACATGATGACCGGAGCTTAAACAATTCCAACACATTCGTTTCTGCGAAACTAATTCGCGACGTTGACGGACATTTTTCGTAAGAAACACAGGACAATTTCGAAGGTTATGGCTGTCTGAGCAGGATAGTATGCACTGAACTTGAGAACTATTCACTGCGTTTGCGGAAAATTTCACTCTTGGAATTTGGTGTGTAGTTGTCGTCTTTGATAGTGAGGGTTGATGGTGATCTGAACCGACGGTATTCAAAATACGAACTCTTTGGTAAAGGAATTCAACAAATTCATCGTATTTGACATCATCTTTATTGCTTGTTTTTTCCTCCCAAGCCCTCAAAGTAGATTGATCTAATTTATATGAAAGTAGGTTAATAAGCGGTGTGTCCCAATGGTGTACATGCTCGTCTAATTTTGCGAGAGCTCGTACATGACGCTGAAAGTCGTCGATCAGCCCGTGAATGCGTTTGCCTACTTCTTCTTTCACTACTGGCAAGTCGTAAAGAGCTCGAAAAAGTTGTCTTTTTAGAAAACGACGGTTATCGTACCTCTTAAGCAGGACCTCCCAGCTGACAGCGTAATTATCTGCTTCAATATCGATGGATTCAAACGGCTTCTTTGCTTCTCCTTCAAGTGACTGCAACAAGTATTGTAATTTGGCGACGGTGGGAATGTCCCCATTCGAGTGGACCATGGACGTGAATGTGTCCCTAAACGACAACCAACGTGAAAAATCACCATTGAATTTGGGGAGGTCGATTTTCGGAAGACGAAGGTGAAAATTGGTAGGGTACGATGATGAATTCGCAGTAATCGATGTATTTAACAAAGTTTGATTTGCATCGTTCGAACGTCTGGACAGGAGGAAACCCTTCGCTTCACAAAACCGTTGTTCAAAATCGACACGTTCTTCCAAATGCGCTTCCAGCATCTCCGATTTGTCTAGTCTCTCAATGGCATCCTGAACATCGAGAAAACTAGCGTTGACACGATCCAAAGACTCTAATCGTACCGAGATTTGATGAGTATCACGCTCTGCGTCGTAATTCTCAATAAATTTTTCGATTGCGTTACGTGTTGCAAAAAGTCCTTGCTGTTGAACCAAACGCTCAGCCAGCATTTTCTCCTCTTTCGGTGGCATTGTGATCCAATCAATGAAATTCTATTCGACAAAAACTAGCTGATCTCAGGCGAAACCGAACCAAACGAGACCAATACACAAATCGAATCGATTGCTCCTTCCCGTCGCGGTGTATTGATCTATCGCGATCGCGAAATCGAACGGAAGTGAGCAGTTTATTTAATCGAATCGTGAATCTCCTTCCCGTCGCGAACGTACCCACTTCTACGCGGTATCGCAAATCGAGGGCGCGAAACGGTTTTCCACTCGATTCGCGTACCGTCAATCACCAATTGCCACAATGACTCTAATAATCAGTCACCCAACTTTGAATTGTATGTATAAAACTTAATTGAAGCTACTGCAAATCACATGCGAATAATATGGAACGTACTCACCGGGAAACTCGACCGGGAAATGTGATTTTTAAGAATGGTGCTCCTTCCACCACTTCATTAGGCAGGAATTTTCCGATGTGAATTCAGCGTCCAAAATGGCGTGGCGTCCATGAATAGTCGTGTTCGCAAAATGGACGACTCGTCCTCAGAATCTTCACCACAATGAATAGAGTAGCATCCGCCTTGATGCTATCCCAAGCGCAATACGCGATTTTTCGATTGCACTCACTGCCAATTCTGGCTTTATCAATTTTTGATAGTTGAATTCACACACGAACGAACTTATAGCTTCGACCACAATTTCGACTGCTTGCGAAAGCAGAATTACCGACGTGTATTCACGACGCAATGGCGCAATGTTTGTCCGTCTTGGTATCACTTCCAACCACTAACGCGTTTCAATAACGAACCGATATCAGTTTTATTCGAGCGACACACGCGATGCACTTTCTGGCCGGAACACCTTCGATCCGGTTCGAAGGACCAAATGTACGAAATTAAAAAGCGAACACTGTAGTCCGGTTTCGAAGGACTTTCTTCACTGCAATATGCAGCACCAGAAACGCACCGAAATGTACAATTGTACGTGCGTCACTTGAGCGGAAACGGATCTTTGTCACCGGATGAAACGCGTGAGCTTAACAGCCGACTGAGACGACGAAACGAATAGAATAATACTTTGTGAGATCACACCGAATGAATTAAACACTTGTATATCGTATGATGATTTATTGGCGAAAGAGAGAGTGCATGTGGATTACATGCGTAATTTATAGTTTCTTGTGCCTATTGTTTTTCGGCAAAGCATTTTTGGGGAATTGTTCTCGGACAGTGGTCAGTGACCACGGACGACGATTTTGCGTGAGTGTTATGTGAGAGTGTGACAATTATTTTTAACTTTTATTTTATTTAGATTCTGATCAATGAGTTTTGCAATAATTTCAGAGATAAATGTAAAATACAATGCAATAATTCAAAATTGTACGTTGTATCGAATTGTACGTTATATCGAAGCATAATAAAGTACTCACAAACGTAGTCTATATTACATTATTGTGTTGCTGTTTTAGTACAGTTAATGAATAGCTTCAATCAGTAGACGAACCCAGCCTTTCTCATGATGTTTCCCTTCGTACTGTTGAGTAAAGCTTGATTCATTTAGAATCCGGAATCATGAAACCAGCTGTATTTCGGAATTGATTGAAGGTACAAAACTTGTCTTAGCATCACAATACAGATAATTTATTGTTCTATCAGAAAAAAAATATTGAAATTTTTTTTCCTTTACACTTTGGAAATGTGTACGTTATATCGAGGTAAAATGTACGTTATATCGAGTGACGTTATATCGAGGGTACGTTCTAACGAGGGTACGTTATATCGAAGTTTCCCTGTATAATTGCGTAGTTCTACGTCGAAAATATGCGGTCGTGTGCTTGATACAACCCCTTACAATTTTTTCTATGAATCGATATTGAAAAACAGTTTCTACAAGAATATGTCCTAAAGAAATTTGCTAAATATAAAGCGCGGTCGTCGTGAACAGTCGTGAATGGTCGTAGGGGAACCGCGGGTAATACGGATAGGTGGTTGATTTGTATAGTTACATTTTGAATTTCAAATTTCTGTTAATGAGAATACCTTCTACATGTTATTCTATAATATTTAAGCCGTCCTATGGCAATGAATACTGATCAAAAGTTGAAAAAGGAAACAAAAACCGAAAATCATGAATGATTCCACGTGTGATGTAATTTTACATTTTTACATTTACATTACATTTCGGTTTGTGAGTTAACAGAGAAGCGATATTAGGTAGGTACGAAAAAGTGGATTCATTTTTGAGCAGAAAAATATTGTACCGGTGGGGTAAAACGGACAGTTGGACTGTTGTTTTGGGAAACATAAGTTTCCAAAGATATAATTGAAGTTCTCCTTAACATGTCCGTTTTACCCCCACCTCCCCTAAATGGTCGTATTCTCGACGTAAACACAGAGTGAGAGAGTGAGCAGTCAGCAGATGCGATGTATTTTTTTTGTGTGAGAGAGTGTGCGCGAATGCGTGTGTCTTGTATGTAAGACTGTGCGCGTTCGCGTGTGTGCATGTGCTCGTTTGTGCGTGCATGTGCGTGTATGCGTTTGTGTGTGCGTTTTTCTTTTTTTTTTAGAGTAGAGAGTAGAGAGTAGAGAGTAAAGAGTAGAGAGTAGAGAGTAGAGAGTAGAGAGTAGAGAGTAGAGAGTAGAGAGTAGAGAGTAGAGAGTAGAGAGTAGAGAGTAGAGAGTAGAGAGTAGAGAGTAGAGAGTAGAGAGTAGAGAGTAGAGAGTAGAGAGTAGAGAGTAGAGAGTAGAGAGTAGAGAGTAGAGAGTAGAGAGTAGAGAGTAGAGAGTAGAGAGTAGAGAGTAGAGAGTAGAGAGTAGAGAGTAGAGAGTAGAGAGTAGAGAGTAGAGAGTAGAGAGTAGAGAGTAGAGAGTAGAGAGTAAAGAGTAGAGAGTAGAGAGTAGAGAGTAGAGAGTAGAGAGTAGAGAGTAGAGAGTAGAGAGTAGAGAGTAGAGAGTAGAGAGTAGAGAGTAGAGAGTAGAGAGTAGAGAGTAGAGAGTAGAGAGTAGAGAGTAGAGAGTAGAGAGTAGAGAGTAGAGAGTAGAGAGTAGAGAGTAGAGAGTAGAGAGTAGAGAGTAGAGAGTAGAGAGTAGAGAGTAGAGAGTAGAGAGTAGAGAGTAGAGAGTAGAGAGTAGAGAGTAGAGAGTAGAGAGTAGAGAGTAGAGAGTAGAGAGTAGAGAGTAGAGAGTAGAGAGTAGAGAGTAGAGAGTAGAGAGTAGAGAGTAGAGAGTAGAGAGTAGAGAGTAGAGAGTAAAGAGTAGAGAGTAGAGAGTAGAGAGTAGAGAGTAGAGAGTAGAGAGTAGAGAGTAGAGAGTAGAGAGTAGAGAGTAGAGAGTAGAGAGTAGAGAGTAGAGAGTAGAGAGTAGAGAGTAAAGAGTAGAGAGTAGAGAGTAGAGAGTAGAGAGTAGAGAGTAGAGAGTAGAGAGTAGAGAGTAGAGAGTAGAGAGTAGAGAGTAGAGAGTAGAGAGTAGAGAGTAGAGAGTAGAGAGTAGAGAGTAGAGAGTAGAGAGTAGAGAGTAGAGAGTAGAGAGGTAGAGAGTAGAGAGTAGAGAGTAGAGAGTAGAGAGTAGAGAGTAGAGAGTAGAGAGTAGAGAGTAGAGAGTAGAGAGTAGAGAGTAGAGAGTAGAGAGTAGAGAGTAGAGAGTAGAGAGTAAAGAGTAGAGAGTAGAGAGTAGAGAGTAGAAATATTAGAGAGTAGAACGTTGAGAGTAGAGAGTAGAAGGCAGACTGTGAAGAGTAGAGAGTTTAAAACGAAGAGCAGAGAGTAGAAAGAAGAAAGAACAAATATAGAGTAGATAGTAGGAAATGAAGAGTAAAAGAGTTGAAAGTTAAAGTCAAATTGAAGGAGCAACAATTGATCGCAGAAAAAAGAGTAGAAGTTTCAGACATAGAGACATTTGGACTAAAAAAGAAACATTGAATAAAAGAAAAGGAAAAAAGTTACGAGAGTCTGTTCGGGTGCAACAGCAAAGCTATTCCAATGACTTTGCGGTAAACTTATTGAAACATAAAATTGGGCCGCTAGTTACATGGAAAAAAAAATTAAAAGTATAATTGAGTGTAACACTAAAATGTATTTCAAAAATAGAATTCGATTTAGAAAAAATGTTTTCGAATCGATATTTTTGGCAATATCCATACGTAAATAAATATTGTACTGTCCAAAAGCTTGACATGAAAATATCTGAGCTATACGAGTGATACTTGCTACAGATTTTAAAGCATCATTCACCAACTACGCCAACTTGTTTCCTCTTCTGCAAATAAAATGCATCGAGCCCCGATCACAAACTAGTTTAAACGCTCGGCTGGGATTGTCGGAATTGTAATTATAATTACCGCAAATATATGTTTATGCAATGTCGCTCATGCAAATGACTCTAACCCGTTCCCATCCATGGATCGATCCGAGCTAGCGATATTGATTCCTGCTGATTATCGCAACCCAAGGGAGAGACAGAGAGAGCAACAGGCATTTGCATCCCATTCATGTGTTTAATTGTTGCTGGAAATAATTCGCTGAATTAATGATAATTGCACCGTGCGATATTTTATGAACCGCGCTTTTGATCTACTGCTGGCAATATGTCAACCCGCGATGCAAAACGTAATTGAATGTGGATGGCTTTCTGTTTGGTTTTGTCGACATTGGTAAAACAGTTTTCGCTGGTGGTATTGAATGTTGAAAACTAGTGAAAACATTTTTCACCTATTTATGTGCTGGAAAAATTTATAAATCAATCTCCAGCTAAAGGTCACGAACAGGTGGTCATGACATAAGCGATGATAGGGTAATTAAGAAGTCTGTTAATTAGACGGCTTGAGAGTTGTGCAAAAGTAGTCAATCTTGACCAGCGCGACTACGGTTGCCGGTTCTCATTTCTGACCAGTGAATTATCATCGATAATCACAGATTCTCTGGTTTATCATGGTTGGTTGTCATCTATCTTGTCGCCTGAGCGGACTTATTACATATCGAATTCACAATTCACAAATTGTTTGAATCCCAAATGATATTGCGCGAAAGATTCGTCCAAGCAACTCAAGGATATTGGAAAGCAAGCTTCGTTACGCTTCGTTCAAAACGCAGCGCCACTGCCATTGCCGAGGAGAATAAATCATTTCACTTTCAGGCTCGTGAATTTAATTATCATGGACAGCGCAGCGCAGACCAGTTTTAAGGAGCAACGCCGAGAAACGATTATAAACATGTTTTGCATGTTGTGTTTTGTGATTCTCCTGGAGAGCGAAACAAACCAGCTCTGAATAAATTATTCACAAGTGGAACATGGCTCAGGAGGAAACCTTTGAACTTTAATAATTAAAAACGTTGTTCGTTTTCATTTTTCCTGCGATCGAGAGAACTTTTGAAAGAGGATTGAGGATATCGAAAAAAAATGCAATCACACTGCTAAATGGATTGAAATTCTATTCTCAGCCCGCCATCATCTAGACAAACTGTAGAATTTAATTAAGTCATTATACATTTTCCAATGAACGGCATTTGCATTCTCGATCAAAGTTGCTTGACAAAAGATGCAAGAGACACAGTCAGTTAAGCACGTAAGAAGGCACGTTAATTTTGACCTCTTTGTGAACAAAATTAATCATTCATTGATATTCCAGATTTGTTTAATTTTTAAATTTTTTTTTTCAATTTTTCATAGAACAATCACTACTGTTTTTGTTTGTTTTTCAGCCTTTTGTTTCGGTTCCTTCGGAATCAAAGTATGAACTGATATTGAAGGGAGGTTCAGGCCTGGAGGACATAAAAATATGGATTTAAGGGAAGATTTGAAGGAAGCGAAAAGGAACGAAACGAGATGAAAAACACGCCTTCTATTACAAATTAATATTTTTTTAACAGTGTCAACCGTTTTCATAACGACTCTGGACAATTTTAAGATCTACAAAATCTTGCATTTGCAAAGGATTGAAAATTATATCTATATGATCTATGAATCCGTTGTTACTTGTTCAATTGCGTAGAACATTGATCATAAAACATTCAAAAATATAGACCTTAGAATGATTCCGAAAATATAAATAATCTAGCGACCTATTCGTCTCGAAAGAATTGAAAATTTGAAGGGTTGTGTCCGGGGCATGTCCTCATATTTGATGTAGGATTACGCTACGATATTTGGTACTTGTTTTTAATATCTTTGAACACGTTTTTAACATACCGGTTTTTGAAAATTGGGACAGTTCAAATCGATGGCGCCGAAGTTCCGATCCCAGAACATTGTTACTGATTGTAATGTTATCCCAAATTACTTTACATATGCATAAATTTATTTTTTTCGATGAGACACACACTGAACAAAATCACCCCGCATCAAATTTTAATGTCCAAAAATCATCTCTTTCATTTTATGATATATTTGGTAGTTTGAAGCTTGACGTAATGATTCTATTGACTGATATTGATTGAGAAAAACAAGTGTAGCTCAGTGTTCAATGTGACATTTTTCAAACATTTCAAGGCCACCAAACCTTTCACTAAAGAATTATTACATTACAAATCAATGCATTCTAATGTGATATCCGGAATAATAATAAAACTGTTTCATGCTTACCAGACATACAGAGTCCCGATGAGATTGATCCAGATGAGATTTTAAATTTGAGTCAGGCTTTGCAACGAGATTCAGATTCCGAATCCAGGATTGTATTCCGGATGAAAAAAATAGATTTATATTTTTCCTGATGTCGTATCTGGATTCTAGATTTAGAAAACAGATTTGAAATTGATAATCCAACGTTCCAACGTTCCAACGTTCCAACTTTATATACAGAATATGACTCCTAATTCTGAATCAGATCCCTAATTCAGATTCAGATTGCGGATTCAGGATCAGCAATCATGTTTAGAATTAGATTCAATTTTCAGAATCAGATTTAGAATTCAGATTTCTGATTTCGGATATAGAATCCGATTCCGGATATCAAAATTATAATTAGATTTTGATTTAAATTTCGAAGTCCGATTCCAGAATCAAATTTCTAAATTTGAATGAGATTCTGAATTCAGGATGATACTCTTCATATTGAGAATTGAACTACTGATTTCATATAAGGTTTCAAATTTTGAATGGAATTCAATTGTCCGAACCAGCATAAAATTTCATATTCAGAATTCAGAAATTCTGAACTCAAAAAGAGAAACAAATTTTAAATCGATATTCAGTTGCGGAATTAGATTATAAACTCTGAATGGAATTTCGCTTCTGATATTAAAATCTTAATCCGAGATCCAAAGTCAGATTTCTTTTTCCGATTCAGATTATTTAATGATTCAGGATAAAATTTTCTTTTTAGAATTGGAATAGTATTCAGATTTCAAAATTACTCATCAATTTCAGAATCAGATTCAAAAGCCAGTTCCAGAATCTGATGGCAAATTCTGAATAAGTTTTCGCAGTTAAGGAGATGCCATTTTTCTGAAATATGGATCAAACTTTAGATTAAAAAATAGATTCCTACTTCTCAATTAGATGCCTAATTCAGACTCAGAGTGCGGTTACGGGATTGGCCTTCGGATTCAGATTCAGATTTCATATATTCATATTCAGATTCAGATTCCGAATTTCCGAAGCAAAGTAAGGTTTCGATTCCGGATTCAGGAAAAGAATCAAGTGCTGCATCAAGAGTTAGAATATTTGATCAACGGATCAGATTCCAAATGTAAATCCAATTCCATTATCGAATTTCAAATTATGGATGATGTTTCGCATTGACAATTGGAATTCTAAATTAGATTCGAAAACAATGATCAAACTTCAGATCGAGAATTAGACTTCTCACTTCGAATCAAATTCCTAATTAAGATTCAGGTTTCGAATTTAGGATTATTTACCAGTATCAGCGTCTAGTTTTCGAAACAGAATAAGGTTCCAATTTCGGAATCATATTTCGAATTCAAAATCAGAGATTTAGGATCAAATTTTCTATTTATTTAGAATCAGAATTTGAAAAAAAAATTAGAATTATAATTCAAAATTACACATGAATCAGATTAGGAATCAGATTAAAAGTAAAAATCAGTTCTAGCATCTGACGGCAAATTCTGACTGGGTTTTCGCATTGAAACCAGATTCTGAAATATGGATCAAATTTCAGATTAAAAAATAGATTTGAATTTCTGAATCATATTCTAACTTCAGGCTCAGAATGCGGATTCGGAATTGGGCTTCGGATTCAGATGCAGATTCCGGGATTCATGTTCAGATCAAATTCGAATTTCCGACACAGAATTTTATTCAAATTCAGAATCAGATCACAGATTATTCCATATTCCATTCCAGTTCCATAATCGAATTCAAAACTCTGGATGAGATTTCGCATTGAGTTAAGATTCAGAATCTAGGATCAAAATTCAGATTAGACTCCAAAATTTGAATCAAATTCCTAATTGAGTTTTAGGTTTCGAACTAAGGCCGATTCCAGTTTTTGAAACATAATCAGATTTAAATGAAATAGAATCGACAGATCAAATTTCAGATTAAAAAATAGATTTCAATTTCTGAATCTGATTCCTAATCCAGTTAGGATTCGGAATTGGCCTTCGGATTCAGAATCAGATTTTGGATTCATATTCAGATTAAAATACAAATTTCCGAAATAAAATTCAATTTCAAAATCAGAATCAGAACACAGATTATAAATCATATTCTGATTTCAGCTTTTGGTTCCGCATTTTCAGAATTAGATTCGGAATCTAGGATCAAACTCCAGATAAGACTCCTAACCTTGAATCGGATTCCTAATTGAGTTTCACGTTTCGAATTTAGACTCTTTTTCCAGTTTTGAAACATTATCAAATTTCACTTTCGGAGTCAGATTCCAAATTCAAAATCAGATTATTAATTCAGATTCCTGAAACGATTAGATTGCAATTTTAGGTTCAAGTTTGAAGTTCTGAATCAAATTCCAAACTCTGAATTCAGAATTCAGAACTTTTCAGAAACATACTCAGATTTAAAATTCTGAAACAGTTTCCAAATTCAGGATGACACTTTCAAAGGTTAAATCAGACTTCGTAATAACATTGAAGTTCCTAATTCAAAATCGAATGTCACATTAGAAATCATATATCAAATTCTGGATCAGAATATTTGGATTGAGAATAAATCTCTGGATACCGGAAAGGCTAGATTTCAAATTCAGAATCATATTTCGAGTTCAGAATCAGATTCTCTACGAAAATGCAGTTCCACAATCGGATTCCATTTTCTGATTACAAATTTTGTATTGCGAGTCAGATTCTGACTCTTGAAGTATGAATAAGATTCCTAACTCGAATTCAGATTGAGGATTCTGAATGAGACTTCAGATTCAGTTTCAGATTCTGGTTCTGAATTCTTAATCAGATTCAAATTTCCGAAACAAATTTGAAATTAGATTTAGAATTGAGAATCGAATTCCAGCTTCAGAATCCGTTTAAATATTCAGAACCAGATTCTGGATGGTTCTGGATAAGAATTCCAATGCGAACGGAATGAATAAGATCTAAAATTCTGCATTAGATTCCTATTTCAGATTTCTGGTTCAGAACCAGATCCCAGTTTCAGAATCAGATTCCATATTCAGAATTAGATTTTAATATCGAAACCAGATTTCAAATTCAAAATCAGATCTCAGATCGAGAATCAGATATCAAATATGGAATGGAACAACAGTTCCAGAATCCGACTATTAATGCGAATCAAAACTTGAAATATAGGCTTTGATTCGCATTAAGAATCGGATTCTCAGTCCAGTACTTCTGAATTCTATATTGAGAATTAGATTTCAAACTCTAAATCGTATTCCTAATTGAGATTTAAATTCCGCACTCAAAAGCAACCTTCAAATTCCAAAACCAGAAGAATCAAATTCTAATTTCAGAAATAAAATAAGTAAAAAAACTTTTTAAGTAAAACGGTTTCGTTGTGATTAAATGTAGCAATGTACTAAAAGGTAGAAAATGATTAGGCAAGTAGCAGTGAGCAGTTATCACACCCCTTCCTTCATTAATCTAGGGCATTTATAAGACTAAAATAAAATCGTGGGGCACATTTGATTTCCATTATCCATAGTTAACGATTTCATTATATGCCCCACGATTTTGTTTTAGTCTCATCAATGCACTAGATTAATGAAGGAAGGGGTGTGATAACTGCTAACTGATACTTGCCTTATTAATTTCTAGCTTATAGTACATTGCTACATTTAATCACAACGAAACCGTTTAACTTAAAAAGTTTTTTTTACTTATTTAATTTTCTAGTTTTCAGTACATTATCTGTTTCAATATAATATTTCTCGGGGAGGCCAAAGACTTAAGTGCTACGCCTCTTAAAATCTAATTAAAAAATATAATATTTATCTACAATAAAACCGTTGCACAGCATTCTATTAGTCAAATCATTTCATTTGATGTCAATATTGAGTGGATTGCAAAAAAATACATAGTGTGTTCTCCAAGTCAAGTTCGTTCGTTTGATACACATATCCCAATCAACTTTTTTTTTAGATAATATGGAATCAGTTATTTTTTAGCGGCGTCAAATTGGATTTTTCAAGGTCATGAAATAAGTAGATTTAAAATTACAGCAGAGATAAAGGTGTTTTATAAATCGGTCAGTTCCTATTGGTCAAATTTCTATGGATTTGGGACAGCCCTACAGACATATATACATACATACAATCAGTTAAAGTTAATTAAAAGCGTTTAAAAAAGTATTTTGCTAGTTTGTGATTGAGGCCATCTTGGATTTGGAGTTTTCAAGTTATGTGATCTACTATTCAAGCCCTTTCATTTGATACCCATAATAACTGGGCCTTGAGAAAAATATGCATCGCCATTTTGTGGTGGTGGCCATTTTAAATTTGCAGTTTTTCATAAATAACTGTGTTCTACTGGTGAATCCCCTTCATTTGATACTCACATTTATGGGGTTCTGAAAAACAATATATTTGTTGCCGTTTTGTAACGGGGGGCCATTTTGAGTTTGCTCTTCAAATGAATAATTGCGTTCTACTAGTCAATGCCTTTCATTTGATACCCATATTAATGGGGTTTTGAGAGAATATGTAGTCCGTCATTTTGTAGTGGCCACCATCTTGGATTTGCATTTTTCATAAATAACTGTGTTCTACTAGTCAATGCCTTTCATTTGATACCCATATTGATGGAGTTCTAAGAAAATATGTGATCCGCCATTTTGTAGCGGCCGCCATCTTGGATTTTTAGGATCATGAAATACGCAGCTTTATAGTGACTGCCAATTTTAGATCCATCGGTCAACAGGAAGGAGGTCAAATTTCTATTAATGTGGGATTAACACGTTCGTCGCCCCGTCACCCAGATATGGGTGACACCTTCCTCATTCAAATTGAATAGGATTTTTAAAAGGAATTTCAAAGAATAGGCTCCTAAATGCAACTATAGGATGTGTGGAGAAAAAATAATATAATCATAACCACAGTTTTAAAATGTTTATACTATACTTTTTATTAATTTATAGTACGGATGGTTTGTACTGAAGTTTTTTTGCGAAACCCAAATAACATGATTATGGCATGTGTTATTGTAGTCGATTCGCATTCAAATTAAAAAAAATATTGTTAGATCATGTAATAGTTGTGTACAAACTAAGTTTCATCATCATTTAATAATTTATCCGCAAGTTGGGCCCCGCAAGAAACTCGAAAACGTCGCGTTGGGCGACGAACGTGTTAATGTGGGGCGCTACAGACAAACACGTTACAAACATGTTACAGGGCAAGCTTAATAAAACCGTTTAACAAAATTAAGGGGGTATTTTAGTCTAGAAATTTGATTATATCGAAATTTATTTTTTTCATATTTCTGAAGTTTAGACTTTCAAGAATAAGTCCTCGGAAGGATTTGTAAAAAAATCTCATTATTTACCGAGTTATTAGCATTTTAACGACGCTGTATCATTTCTGGTACATTCTTCACTGATTGAGAATTAGATTCTAATTCAAGGCATGAATTATTTAATTATTATAATTCTGAATAAGATAGCATATTCAGAATCAGTCATATTTCGACAAAACTTTAACAATGTTGCTATCAAACATAAAAAAAATTCCATTCAAATTGAGAACTCAAGTAGAATAAATGTTTAAATAAGTGAAATAATTCAATTAGATATTTGGCCAGACAATAATTTCCGCCGGAATTATAATTATATAATAAGGACGGAATTAACATAATAAATCGGTTGGTCATGCTGAATTTAGTTGATTTTTTTCACTTTTGGCTGGTTCAATTCTACCAATTGAAGAATATGATAAACTTCAGCTGGTCTATAATTAAACATTACTCGTTATTATGTTCAACAGACAATTCATTTCATTCAGATTTCAGATCGGTTTCAAAGATGAAGTTCTGTTTTTCTAAATTCAAACCAAATTTTGATCACACTTGACAAAATTTTCCCCCAAATATACGCAATATATTCGTACTTGAAGCCATTCCACACAAAAGTATTCAGTCGGTTTGATTATTTACGCAAAATATGACTTCTCATTAAATTTATTGCAAAGAAAACCTGCTATCTCTGATTACTATTAATCTCAGCTTTACATAAAGTTTCACCAGAGGGCGTAATATTGTGAAAGGATTGATTAATTTGCGTAACAGTCTAGACTTTGCATCATGATACTAAGAAAGTGTCCTTTTTTTGCTGATTATTCTCAATTTTTTTTTTTCATTTCAGCCGACCAATCTAACGTGTATGTAAATTTTAGCTCCAAACAACCTGATGCAATTTTCGAGAGCTGATTTGACGTTCTAATTAGCATAATGCTCTACTTCGCGAGATTCCCTCAGACAGAGGATGGTAGACTAGGCACTGGTCTTCAAGTGGCACTTTTTGTCTAACTCAATCCGGCTCGGCAAAAACAGTGGTGGTGACGTGTTGACGTCCAGCCAAAAGACGTCAAAAGAAAACAAAGACGCAGGCAGTAATCAGATAGCACCAGCACCATTCGACGAATATCATGGAAAATGTGTATGAGAACGAGCTTGCTGAGAACGAACAGCTGGTATGCTATAGAGGTGCAATGGCCGCCGGAGTGGCCGCCGGGAGTGCTTCCACTCCGGCTGGGATTCAGCTGGTCAGGTCCAACAGTACACACAGCGTCCGGCTGCATATTCCCTCGTCGACCACATCATCACCGGCGTTGCCAAGGGTGCTGCTCCCGTCGGAGACGCCCCCTTCGCCCACCAGCGTCTCACTTTCGGCGGCTGACACCCCCCCAACGGAGCCCAACAAGACCCGGCAACAAGACAATCAACAGCAGCAGCAGCCCGAGCTGCTGTCGTCGTTAAAGCTCGGCAACAGTAACAGCACCAAAAAGGCGCGGGTGGACTTTGTGCGCTTTGATTCCACCGAGATCCATTACACCGATCATCACGATGAGGTGCGGACCAAAATCTCGGACGAAATTAAAAGGTGAGTGAGCTTTATGTTTGGGTACGGTTGTTTGCTTTATTTTCGGCTGGGGTGTGCGATGTTACCATCGAGGGATTCCACTCCCCAAGATGAAATTAGTGCCGAGATGGCCGACAGCGAGAACCATAATGACGGCGAGTGAAATTGAGCATATATCAGCTGAGGCCGAGGAAAGGCTTCGGGCGATGCGAGCGGGGGAAATGTGGCTTCCATTACGCTTCTAACGAGAATGTTTAATATGATCTATCCGTTTCGTGGAAGCGACATAAATATGGAACATATCCTCAAGGAGATTTGTGTTAAAACCTTGGCGCAATCAATTTATTTTCGGTAAATTGTTTTTCTGTGATATGCTTTAAAATGTATATTAAACTTGATTTTATTTTGTGTAAATATTTATACTATACAATGCCTTTTGACGTAGGACTACGTTTTTCATTTCTGTACCGGGGTGTAAGTTCAAAGTTAGGAAAACGAGAGAGTGACGCTGGAGTGCAAGGTTTTGCACGTTAATACCTCTTTACCGGCAGAATGGAGCGGTATAATAATCTCTTCATCCGAAAGATAAAATGTGAACGAGTTATAAGATTGTCACTTATTGGTCCAAAGAATCGTTTCAATAGCTTACAAATTGTTTTGAAAGCAAGCTATTGAAATCATCATTGCTCATTGATGATGATTGGTGATCGCAATGTGTTCCCGAACACGGACGCAAAATCTTGGCACCTGGAGAAACCGTCATAGCGAATACGTAGGGGAAAGTAGGTAAAGACGGACACTGCGGGTAAGATGGACACTTTTAATATTTCATTAACTAAAATTTTTTGAAATATTTTAGTTATGCAAATACTTTCAATAAAGTGTATCAATACTTCCGAGACAAACTGTTGATTTCCAGCGAGCGAACTGTCAAGCTTGTAAACAAAACAAAAATTATCTTCGCGGGTGCACCATTCGATGTAATTTTTACTCCGTAGAAAATAGCGAAAAGTTCGTGATTTTTTGTTTTTTACGTGTTCCTCCAACGGGTAAGTGTTTATTTAGTCCATCATTAACTATCCTGTGATAAATCAGAGGTTTTTCAACGCTTATAGGTAGAGCTACGGTCATTCGAAAAAAAGCTGCCAGTTCGGGCAAGACGGACACATTAAGGTAAGGAAAGACGGACACTAGTATTTTCCTAGGGTATTTAACAAAACTTTTTGGTTATACTATAAACATGCCTACAAATTACAAGCGCAAGAGTAACCGGCAGTCATGGACTGCTCAGCAGTTGGAACGACGGGTGGGTAATGTCGGGGACATAACCGGAGTGACGTAGGACTATACAAAGGGAAGGAAGGAAGGTATTGTATTATAGAGACTTTAAACTTTTGCAGTTCATTCGTCTCTAGCCTTGAGAAAGGCCCTTTGAAAACTCTACTCTACTCTACTCCAGCGCTACCACCTCCGCCCTCTTGCCTTGAGAAGGGCACTCGATCCCTCGCCGTCCAGCTCGGGCAACGATGTTGTCCAGTCGGTGTCCACACAAAGAAAGTTTCTATACAAAGGGGACAGCTCTTGTTAAATATATATTTTAAATATATTGTTTTATTTTCTTCTCCTACGTGAATACCTACTTATCTACCTGAAAAATGGATTAGTGTACTGTTTACTCTTTATGAACATGTTGGTGGTTCTGAAAAGAACCTTTGGCGTTGTGTTTTTGCGTTTTTTGGTTTCCCTTTCGACAGTCCCCTCTGAGCTGGTTTTATTGTGGCTCTCCACTGGGCTAGAGGCGATTGAACTTCAAAGTTTAAACAAAGAAAGAAAGAAAGAAAAATACATTCATTACGATTTGTTCGCTCGTTGGATTCACATGCAGGCTAAAAAGGGTCCTTTTCAGGATCACAAAATTATCTTCAATCTAAAGAGTTTATTGTTTTGTTATCACTCGATATCCCCATCTTGTTCGGCTAAACCTTCCTGTTTAGCGGTTGCGTTTGCCACTCGCCACAGCTTTCACAGTTGGGAAATTTCTTCCCATCCAGCTTGTGACATATTGTACAGTAAGTTACATTCAATGGCACGTCGCATTACCACCACTCAGTGTCGGATTGGAGGTAATTTTAACCTGTAATTGAACATTTGCGATGACAGTGGTACAGTGTCGACCTTCAATGTGGGGTCATAATTTGGACCCCGAACTCTATGTTTACAAAAATGTCCGAATAAATATGTCGCATTACAGGTCCGTCCAATTAGCTAAATGTCGAGATAAGTGTAAACTACTGTACTTTCAATCTAGAAGCAATTTAAGAATTGGTGATAAATTTAATAAAAAAATTAAAAAAAAATTAATCAATAAGCTCAGAACAACTGCCAAATTCACATACTTATCATATCCTGGCAAACAAATTATGAAAATATCAATTTGTGTTTTATTATTATTTTGGATATTGTTTTAGAAAGCATTGAACTGTATTTCCTAAACTCTTTTTTGGAAGGTTTAATGGCCCTGGAAAGCGCCTTGTTTTATGGAATGCTTCCAATTTAGAAAACTTAGTACTCGTGGTTTTGAAAAAAAAACATTTCGAACGTCCTCGATGCCGCCTTGTTCTGGATTTGCCACCAAAGCAGTTTGTATGAAGAACAAACTTTTTTCTTCTGCTACCTGATGCCGTTTTGCGATTGCGTTTGCCACTCGCCACTCGCTGCAACTGCCTGTTGTTGTCTTGATGTGTTCTGTTCTGAATACGGGTTTTCTTATCGTCGCGAGCAGCTTTACCAGCTAACTCGATCACTTCGGCGGCCGAAACTATATAACGCCGGCTAGGTGGACTGGTGCACTGGTACTAACGCGCTCGGCCTAGCTACCCTTGCGGGGAACTCCAGATCAACACGGTCCGAGCGGGATTTTGCCTTTCTCTTCACTTTTCCTCCTTTACCATGTCCAGACATGGCTGCTTTGGTTGGTTTGTTGATGTGTTGTGATGCGAACCGATGTGGTGTACGGTTTGGATGAGAATGATCGTTACGGCAGCGGAGCGGGGATTTTTAAGCTGACTGGCTGGCTCGAGCTTTACGCATGTGTGAGACTGCGACCAATGTTTCGTTCATTTTTTTTTCTTTTTCCTTTCCAATCGTGCTTCATTCTATTTCGCTGCTGCTCTGGTTGCCCGTTTTGGCCGGTACGATTTGAGGAGCACAAAATGGACCAATCAAAAATGGGCACATAGTGCATTTGGACAATGTTTGATATTTCACAATTATTCAATTATTTATCTCAAGAAAAATGAAATGTTATTCGTTATGATAGATACGTTGATATATTTCCTATCAATTGATGCAAAAACCTTTGTGATCTATTGAGAAATGCTCGAGTTATAAGCGTTCCAAATCTTGCATTTGTTCCTACTTGTTCAGTGCCTAGATTTCCATTTCACCCCCTATATCTTCCGGTTAGACGTAGTCCTACGTCAAAAGTGGATCGCCGGTGAAGACAGCAGCAAGAAGTTACGCAATTCCAAGATCCACACTGATTCGCCACCTCACAAGTCCAACTGTATCAACTCGGCTAGGAAAGCTTTGAAGAAAGGGGCATCACGTGGAAGCAAATTTGCCTGTAATGCATCGGGTTACATGACGGTCGAAATATTCAATGAGTGGTTCGATCACTTTTCGGATCATGTAAAACCTTCTGAAGACAGTCCTGCCTTGCTCATAATTGATGGCCACTCGTCGCACACGAAGAACCTAGCATTTACCGAGAAAGCTAGAGCTAACTTTGTTAAAGTTCTAGTTTTACCAACAAACTTCAACCGCTTGATGTATCCTTTATGGCACATTTCAAGACGTGCTACGCACAGGAAGTAGGGCGTTTCCTACAACAGAATCCAGGTAAAGTCGTCAGCTAATATGACGTTGCCGAGCTCATGAAACCTGCATTCATCAAGGCGGTTACTACGGAAATTGCTGAGAATGGGTTCGAAAAAACAGGAATTTGGCCATTTGATCGCAATATTTTTTCCGATGATGACTTTGCCCCGGCCACGGTGACTGATCAACCCGATCCTGAGATTCTTCGTGAGAAAGAGACGTTTCGATTGCATCTTGAAGGTGCGCCTAGTCAATCGACCGTAAATCGCATTTCTTGTGTGGATAAAGAAGTTCAAGTGCTTCTCGAAGACATCATGGCTGATTTCGCAGAACCGGACAGCATCTCAACGGCCAATAACCCGGTGTTTGAAATATCTCCGTCGTTCATACTTCCGTTACCGAAAATGGTCACCCCGAGAGTCACGAAGAGAAAACGCCAAGCAGAAAAGGCAGCTGACATAACGTATGCTCAAAACGCTGACACTTTGAAGAAGGCGAAAGCATCGAAAGACATTAAATCCATCAAAAAAGAACAAAAACAACGCTTTTCGAAGAAGCCTAAGCAAAATAAGGGCAAAGGGGACACCTCATCTGATAATCTATGCGAGAAATGCGGAAGTCAGTTTTCTGATTCAGATTTCGAGACAGGTTGGACAATATGTTTACAATGCCTTTCATGGTTCCACGCTGAATGCTTTACTTCTGATGCAACTATTTGTCAGAACTGCTCTTGATTTGTCTTTTTTCTTGTTTTTTTATTCCCACTGAAAATTGAATTAATTTAAATACTCAAATGAACTTAAACCATCGATGTATTGTTTTTAATGCTTAATAAATAAACTTTCGTTTTGAAATGTCAATATAACACCAGAGGAAGAGATCGTTTGCTATCCCTCAGACGATATACGACGACATTTGGACAGAACTCTGCGGTCAATAGGGCAACTGCTCTGTACAACAATCTCCAGCAAGAACTAAAAGTGCTTCAAGAAAATAATTTCAAATCCAAATTGAAAGCTTTGTTTCTTATTGAACAG
The DNA here is from genome assembly GCF_029784135.1 of Toxorhynchites rutilus septentrionalis. Classification (NCBI taxonomy): domain Eukaryota; kingdom Metazoa; phylum Arthropoda; class Insecta; order Diptera; family Culicidae; genus Toxorhynchites; species Toxorhynchites rutilus. The sequence continues at coordinate 320,076,434 of NC_073745.1, read as the reverse complement.
TCCTCTGCATAAGTTTGTAAGTTTGAAATGTCTTTTAATTTTTGTTATTAGTTTGTCAATCAAATTCAAATAGTAAGATACTTGTACTCCTGTAATAATACGCCTACATGTTGGCATATATAAGTTAAACATGGAACCACCCCAGCGACATCAATTATAGACGGAGCCACCCCGATGCCGTCAACCGTTGGCCCCCACGCATCAGCAGAACATCACGATGACACCCAGACAGCCGAGTCAGCAGCACCCAGCCTGGACACTATCTGCAACCACAGGAATGCGGCGGCATCCGATCACAGCACCAGCACGGAGAATGTAATCGGATCATCGCTAGGCGCTAGGTTAGCAGTTTTAGGGAAAAAGGCAGGACAGTTAGGTCTTTAGCTGTAATAATAAAATCATTCGAGTTCTGATCGTCAAGTAGTGCAGTTGTATTTAAAATTTTTAAAAAGACCTCCTTAGTGTTAAGAAATGTAAGTGGCGCAGTCGGCGCGGATTTTTAGAAGTGTTTAACGTCAGCTTTGATAGCTTCCGCGAGTGAATATCGTAGGAATAGTGCGTAATCCTCCTAAAAACCGCGAACCAAAAACGCGAGTGAATATCGCAACCAACAAAAATAGTAACCTAAAATATAAATAAGTGAATCAGACGTAATAAATTAGTGAATTAGACATAATCATGAAGTGAATTACTGTAGCTGTACTCGAGTTCAAAGGTGAGTAATTTTACACCTTTTTTTAAAAAAAAATAAAAACAGAAAGAATATTTTGTATCAACTATTTACAACATTAACTATTAACAAGTGAAACAATAATTTTTAAAAACAATAACTAATTTAAAATAGTGCTTATATAATGCCAGAAACACGCAGTCAACGGCTCTCCGCATTGCTGGAGGAGCAAGACGTGTTATCTGCAGAAGTAGCTTCGAACTCCATCGAGGAACTCGGAGCTGGGAATGAAAGAAGAAATAATCTTTCAGGAAATCATTGGCAAGAGCAAATCAATGCCTTGCAACATGACATTCAAGACATTGCAACACAGTTGCAAAGATCCTACAATAGGGGCACGCCCCAAACACAGGAAACCCCTATTGAAAAGGTATTAAAAAATTTGCAGACACCTTCAGTTCTGCGGGATTTACAAAGTTTTGATGGAAATCCCATCAAACTACACCAGTTTATCAAAACTGTGGATGGCATCCTACCATTACTGGATGTCGTCAAACATTCACCAATTTATAAAGTATGGATGCAAGTCATCCGTACTAAAATTATAGGGGAAGCCGACACCGTAGTAGAATTGTACGGCTCGGAACTTGCGTGGGACGAAATAAAAACCTGTCTCATAACACATTTCAACGACAAGCGAGATGAAGTCTCTCTGACGAGAGACCTATTCAAGCTTGTTCAAACGAATGACATAGAGGAATTCTATGGCAAAGTTTCGAATATCATTGCACTCCTAGTTAATCAAATGCATTTGAATGAAACAAACGTGGCTGTGAAAGTCGCGAAACAACAATACTATCAAGATATAGGCCTGAGAGTGTTTGTGGCAGGGCTAAAGGAGCCCATAGGACCGATAATAAGAGCACAATCTCCAAAAACTCTCAAAGAAGCCCTCAGACTTTGTCTTGAGGAAAAGAATTACCAATATACGAGAAATCCTTTTAAAACCCACAATCCCTTGACTGGAGCCATCCCCAAACCACAAGTTCCAATAAAACCGCCATTTCCACCGCCAAGACCAATCCATAGATACCAGCCACAATTTAACACACAACCACAATTTAACAGACCGCCGTACCAACCGAACCCTAATCCAAGGCCCCAATTCTACCCCAATCCTAAACCACCGTTCCATCCCAATCAAAGACCATATTCCCAGCAATTTAAGCCTCCACCTTTCGTAACAAGTAGGAATAATTTTCCACCGAAAATGGCACACCCAAATGACACCGCTCGCCAGTCTCCCTCCGTTAAATCGCATCGAATCAATTACATTAATAGGCCCAACTTCCACATGCAAGAGGAAGCATGCGGCTACAATCAGAACTTTTACCCCTCACCGGAAGATTATTACTACCCGTATTATGACTATCATGACTATTACGATGAGTCTGATTTCTATAACTATTATGAACATCAAACGACAAATGAGTCGGATGATCACGCGAAAGAGCTGGAACCACCAGCAACCGAAAATGTTCCTACAACAGATACTGTCACAAACCAGATAAATAAGTTAACGATCGATGACTTAAATTTTCATACAGCCGAAACTCATCGGCCGACGACATAAACAATTTCATACCCTATATCACTCTTCGAACAAATAAAGGAGAGTTGAATTTCCTCATTGATTCAGGAAGTAATCGAAACTATTTGGCTAAACAGCATGTAAATTTTGAAAACTGTAGGTTAACAAATCCAACAACCGTGAGAAATGTTAGTGGTTCTCATGTCATTGACAGATTTGTAGAATTGAATCCATTTCCACAAATCGCAGGCACTTCAAAGCAAATGTTTCTTATCTTCGACTTCCACCCTTTTTTCGATGGCCTAATAGGCTATGAATCTTTAAAAACCCTAAACGCTGACATAATCACTTCCAACAATGAGTTAAAATTCCCAAACGGTGTTATTCCTATGAAGCGCAAATACCCGGACTCAAAGCCGTTGTATTTGAACGCACACGAAAATAAACCAGTGAACCTTTCCTCGAACGCAACTGGAGATTTCTATTTAGAAGAAGACATAAAAATTACTTCGAACGTCTTTATTCATTCCGGTCTGTACACAGCGAAAAACGGATATACCCAAGTGTACGTCACTAACAATTCCAACAAGTCATGTAAAATTAATCTACCCTCCAATATTCTCGAACTAGAAGTAAATAACTTTGAAATCGGTACACCCGATAATTTCCTCTATGATAATCAAAGCCTAAAGAGATCTCTTTACGATCAGCTGAGGATTGACCACCTCAATGCTGACGAAAGAGAGAAACTCTTGAAGGTTATCTCTAAACACAGTGAGATATTTTTTACAAAGGGGCAAAAGCTTTCGTTCACTAGTGTTATTAAACACACTATCAAAACGAAGGATGAAATGCCCATTCATACGAAATCATATCGTTACCCTTTCTGCCACAGAGAGGAAGTCAAGCGACAGATTTCGGAACTACTGGACCAAAGAATAATCCGTCAATCCAATAGCCCTTGGACTTCTCCTGTCTGGATTGTGCCAAAGAAACTGGACGCAACCGGCAAGAGAAAGTGGCGATTGGTAATAGATTACCGTAAGTTGAATGAGAAGACGATAGACGATCGTTATCCCATTCCCAACATTACGGATATCCTTGACAAACTGGGACGTTGCATGTACTTCACTACGCTAGATCTCGCATCTGGATTTCACCAGGTCGAGGTTGACGAAAAGGACATTCCCAAAACTGCTTTTAGTGTCGAGAACGGGCACTATGAATTTTTGAGAATGCCTTTCGGGCTAAAGAACGCACCATCAACGTTTCAGCGCGTCATGGACAATGTGTTGAGAGAACACATTGGTATCACCTGTCTTGTGTACATGGATGATATTATAGTGTTTTCAACCAGTCTGACGGAACATATTGATAATTTGACGAAAATATTCAGTACTTTGGAAAGACATAATCTGAAGATACAGTTGGACAAGAGCGAATTCCTGCAAAAGGAAGTTGCCTTCTTAGGCCACATTGTCACTCCAGATGGTGTCAAACCGAATCCGGATAAAATCCAAATTATCAAAGAATGGCCATTACCCTCAAATGAGAAGGAACTACGCGGCTTCCTAGGAATCCTAGGATATTACCGCAAATTCATAAGGGACTTCGCGAAAATTGCTAAGCCACTGACAAATGCTTTAAGAAAAGGGGAAAGCATTAATCACTCGAAAGAGTTTATTGATGCTTTCAAACAATGCAAAGGCATTATCTCTAGTAGCAATATTTTGCAGTACCCTGACTTCTCAAGACAATTCATTTTGACCACAGACGCCTCCAATTTTGCTGTTGGCGCTGTACTGTCACAAGGAACAATCGGAAGTGATAAGCCGATAGCTTTCGCATCCAGAACCTTGAATAAGTCCGAAGAAAAATACTCAGCAATAGAGAAAGAACTATTAGCTGTAGTATGGGCTTGTAAGTACTTCCGCCCCTATCTTTACGGAAGGAAATTTGTCCTATACACGGACCACAAACCCCTTACCTACGGGCTTAATTTGAAAGACTCCAATAATAGACTTGTGCATTGGCGTCTATCACTCGGAGAATTCGACTATGAAATCCGCTATCGTCCTGGGAAACAGAACGTCGTGGCGGATAGCCTCTCTAGAGTTCGCAACGAACTCAATATGATTGAAAACACATCACCTGATACCGAAGCATCTTCTGCTACCGACTCGGATGATGAAAATACGTCGTCTGATTATCAAACTGTACATTCGGCCGACACGGACGACTCGGATCTTATAAAATGCACAGAATCACCGGTCAATTCATTCTATAATCAAATTGTCATGAAAATTGGACCAGATGCTCAAGACAATTATGAAGAAATATTCCCTAGAGTGTACCGAAGAACGATCACTAGACTCATCTTCGGTATGCCTATTATTTTTCGGATTTTCAAGGAATACATGGATCCCAAAAGGATTAACTGCATCTACTGTCCTGAAAATGTCATGAATACCATCCAAATAACCTACAAAAACCATTTTAGCAGAGCGAAACCTTTCAAAGTTTGCCTCTCGCAAAAACTTTTGATTGACCTCAAAACAGTAGAGGAACAAAATTTAGTTGTGGAACAGACACATGACCGCTCTCACAGAGGCATGTGGGAAAACCACAAACAGATAATGGAGCGTTTTTATTTTCCAAGAATGAAAGCGAAAATAAAGGAATACGTTAAACTCTGCGAAACATGCAATAAAAATAAGTACGATCGACATCCATACAAAATTGCTCTAGGGTCTACTCCAAACCCGGAAAGACCACTGGATATAGTGCATGTCGACATCTTCATAGCAGAAAAACTGTACTTCCTTTCCGCCATTGACAAATTTTCCCGTTATGGCACACTCATTCATATTAAATCTCGAAATATTATCGATATAAGAAAGGGACTGACTAAATTCTTCAGAATATTTGGAACCCCTCGTCTCATAGTTTGCGACAATGAGCCGGCACTACGAGCAATTGAAGTACGAGGACTCCTCCATGACCTCAACGTGGAAATGTTTTTCGTTCCACCAAACCATAGCCAAAGCAATGGATTAGTGGAAAGATTCCACTCCACTATCGGAGAAATTTTTAGGTGCATCAAACCCAATTACAGGGACTTGAGCACGAAAGAAGTTTTGAATATCGCGTGTACACAATACAACAACACTATTCATTCATCAATTAAAATGAAGCCCAGAGAAGCTTTCTATGGATTAAAAAGTAATCAAGAAAGACCTCTAAATATGGAACTCTTGGTTGAAGCAAGAGATAAAATATATGACGAAGTCATGTTGGCCCATGAGAAGTCAAAGCAACAAAACCTAAACTATCACAATAAACAAAGAGAGCCTGCACCAGAACTCCCCGAAGAGCAGATAGCTTTCAACAAAGTTCAGGGTATTAGAAAGAAAACTAAACCCAAGTATTCCCCAATCACTGTCGCGGAAAATAGAGGTAGAACCCTTATCGACAATAATAATAGGGAATTACATAAAGATAACATTAAACGTATCTAATGAACTTTCTCATTCCAGGATGGACCATCATCTCAAAGATCGAATAACGTTTAGCTTGTGTTATGCACAACTAAACAACAGCAAAAACGTTATATTTCAGCATCAGTATCAACATCAAAAAGAAGCAGCCGCGGCATGGCGAAGAATATGCGAGAGTTTATTCGTTCTTGCTTCTGCAGCCGCCGTGGAGAGCAACATGGCCAAAGAATCAACAGATTCCTTAGTAAAACTGATGGATGAAATATGCGACCATCTTACACCTCTAACCTTCTAACCACTTAAAAATTTTTACTAACTCCTAGGAATAAAACAAGCATATTAATAAACTAAAATTTTTATTTTTAGATCACACGACGGGACGAAAAGAATGAATGCACTCCACTGGATCCCATCAATCCTATCCATCCTAACCATCCTTATAATTCCATTATCCACACCATCCTCCATCCAAATACATGATATCACCAACAACGCAGGAGCGTTGCTTTTACAAAGGGGGGAGGGAAGGATTATTGACGGACATGATAGACTGTTGCACGTTATTGATTTTGCTCAATTTGAATTATCACTATCAATAATAGAAAAAATCGTAAACGAAATTCCGGACAACTCGAGCCAATTCTCTGATATTATCAAAACAAAAGTAACCGAAATTAGATCCATTTATAACAATCTAAATACCAAGAGAAACAGAAGAAGAAGAGCAATTGATATGTTAGGGAGCGCAATCAAATTTATAACTGGAAACTTGGACGCTGAAGATTTAAAAGTAATCAATTCTGATTTAAACAAACTAAGGAAAAATGAAAACATTTTTATAAAACAAAACAATCGGCAGATTAAAATTAATGAAAAATTTGAAAACCGAATCAATTTAATCAATAAACAAATCAGAGACCAAGAAAACTTTATTAGAAGAATTATCGAACAAGACGGATCAATAATAGCAGAAAATCAAAAAATATTGTTAACATTACAATTAGACTCCTTTTTGGAAAATTTGAAATCTATAGAATACGCCATCATGTTGGCAAAGGTGAACATTATAAATCAATTGATTCTATCAACTAGAGAGAAAACAACAATTATGCAGGAGATGAGCAAACAGGGCATAGAAATCACTAATTTGGACGATGCCAGTAGTTACCTTACAACAACAGTGCTGCATCGGAGATCATCGATAGTCATCTGCGTTAACATTCCACGACTTCTCCCAAACGCCTTCAAGAAGATAATCCTGGAACCCTTACCTCGATTCAACCAGTCGATCAAATTGATGCACAACGTAGTTTTCCAAAATACAAACCAAATTCTGGCCATCACATCAGCTTGTCAGGAGATCAACAAGGTCACAATATGCGAGAAGAGACAACTAGTCGACATAAGCGATCATCTTTGTGAAGCATCACTCTTGAAAGGACAACCCGGACAATGTCCTTCGTCAGAGAAATCACCTGCAGTCGAGATTCGAATAATCTCCCCAGGAACACTGTTGGTGGTAGCCGTTCACCAAGACGTAAACATCAACAGCACCTGCGGTATCAGCAACCGAACGTTAACCGGTATTCATATGGTAACGTTTCACAATTGCTCCTTGCTCGTGAATAATGAACTACACGAAAATTATGAACTTTGGTTTAATCAACCAATCATCAATCCAATACTACCAGGACAAATAAAAATCTCAACCATCGAGAGAAACGTCAACATGACAGAAATCCAAGAACTGCACCTGAAAAATCGGGAACACCTTGAAACGATGGACCTAAAAAACAAGATCGGATTTGTATCGCTCAGCGGCTTTATTATCCTCGCATTCGTTCTCCTGGCTTTGCTTATCCTCAAACACTATGGCTTTGCGAAAACAGGAAATTGCTCGGGACGAGCAATGTCTAAGGGGGGACGAGTTAAACATGGAACCACCCCAGCGACATCAATTATAGACGGAGCCACCCCGATGCCGTCAACCGTTGGCCCCCACGCATCAGCAGAACATCACGATGACACCCAGACAGCCGAGTCAGCAGCACCCAGCCTGGACACTATCTGCAACCACAGGAATGCGGCGGCATCCGATCACAGCACCAGCACGGAGAATGTAATCGGATCATCGCTAGGCGCTAGGTTAGCAGTTTTAGGGAAAAAGGCAGGACAGTTAGGTCTTTAGCTGTAATAATAAAATCATTCGAGTTCTGATCGTCAAGTAGTGCAGTTGTATTTAAAATTTTTAAAAAGACCTCCTTAGTGTTAAGAAATGTAAGTTATATATTCAGACAGTCTCTAAGAGCCATGCGCTCAAAGACAAACAAGGTGATTTAAATAAATAAATAAAATAAATAAATAAATGTTTTTAAGTGTATCATTAAACTTTACAAATGAATTATCGTCTTCCTAGGAGGTCATTTAAAATATGCGTGGACAGGTTGTTGGCTATTTCAGATCCTTTTCCTTTCTTTGCGAGGACAATGGCCCGCAAAAATCCAGAAATTTTTGCATGGAGTGTATGTATTTGACCTCTTCTGTCGTTCCCTTCCAAGGATGAAACTGTCCACGAACAACATGAGTAGCCTTTCGAATCGTAGCGTAATTCAAGAACACTCCCCAATGCTGAAAACACTAAAATACGTACAAAAACTACAACTTTTCCGTGTCCATCTTTTCCACCTTAGTGTCCGTCTTTCCCGACCATGTGAAGAAATAGTATTTCGATGCATTTTTTTCAATGACCCAGAATACACCAATGTTGGAATAAATTTACTAGTATCAACGGTAATTATGATAGAAAAGGACCTGAAGTTTCAATTTGTACAACAACTGCGATCATGAAAGCTATATATGTGTAAAAATTGAGATTACACCTAAGGGTGTCCGTCTTTATCTACTTTCCCCTACAAGTTGCAACTTCTTTTGCTCGCTTGCATTAGAGTTCAGAACCACAAAAGTGATGATGTTTGTTTATTCATTTTATTTCTATTTAGATTTATGTCAATCATTAAATGTCTTCAGTACATGGTAAGGAAGTTAGGGCTTTGTATATTTCCGATGATTTCAACACGCGATCGTCATTGATAATCTTCGAAAATTTTGAGTTTGATAATGCATGCAGGTTATGAATACTGTGGATAATGGTGATGAAATCAATACCATATTAAGTTGGATTATATCATTGATAATGTAAGGACCGATACAAGAAGGGATTTGCAGTTGCGCTAAACAGCAACACATGCTACTCATCGTTTATCTAGTTGAAAAAAATGTTGAAAAAGCCATTCTTCAAAATATACATACCATATTGTTAAATGGCGATTTTCTAACCTTTTTAGCGTAGAAAGAATACGTGAAACCGGGAAATTTGAAGATAAATTCTGGTTTGTTTTTTTTTTAATTTGAACGACAAAAAAAACATCATTTTACTCGCTGCGCCATCTGGTTGTAAATCTAACGTAAATTCGTCAATAGCATCAGTTTCTGTTCGGCTTTCGCATGGACCAATCATGAAAAATTGCCACATCACGACAAAAAAGAAATGAATTTTATTATTATATTTCGTTTTCACCGTGAAGTGGCGCCCTCAGTTTCTATTCTGCGCATGGAGTGATCATGAAAAATTTCGTGTTATTCTCACGAAAACAAAAATGAATCATGTATCAAACATCTTCAGTTGCTTTTACACGTCCACTCAAATTCCATCGGTTCTTTTCGGAACCGCCAACAAGTTTGAAAGAGTTGAAATTTATGTTAATAACAATTCCATACTTATACTCATCCAACCACACACTAACAAGAAAAACATTTAGAATTGATTCAGATGCAATTTCAAATAGATGATTACCGAGCCAACGGTAGTCCTACGTCTACCTTGCGGTTATATCACAGATATAACCCACTTCTTGTTTTTTCCGAATCGAAAATAAGTGAACCGATGCATTTGTAGTTAACATTTCATCATTTAACTCATTATACGCAGGTTATGCATCATCAAACCCAATTTCAGAATTAGTTTTAGGAGAAAACGTTTAACGTTATATAAATTAACCAGTTGTTATTTCATAGCCGACCAGTTGTGCTATGAGTGTTCGACTGCCCTCGTGGCGTTCCTTTTCAGACATTTAAAACCATTCAACAAATAGTCGGTGTTAAGTCAGAGCGGACCAGGTCGCAAAATTGAAAATTTTCGAGTTATTGATTACATTTGGCTAAGCATTATGTAAGCTGCATACCACATTTATCAGTTTTGGAAAATCACACATACAGCAGGAATAACGGATCGAGATTGTTATGATTGATCAACGAAAATCCCTCATATTATGCAGTCAGAGCGAACCATGCACCATTTACCACGGCGAAATGACTCTATATCATGTGAATACAGAGTGGACCATGTGACAATCATTTGTATATTGAATTTAAACAATATCCAAGCGCCGAACTCAAGCCAACAACACGTCAAAACATTTTCTTGAAGCTAATAGGTACCTTGTCGAAATGTGCTCGAACCCGTTAGTTTAAAATGTGCACATTCTGAGTATATTAAAAGATAAATTTGGTCTACTTCGACTGATCGGATTATTGAAAAATACTGGTCCTCAGTGTGAATGATCGCAAAATGTACTATTTCAGAATGCGATTTAGGCTGTAGCGATGACAATGAATTCAAAGGGCCTGGCCGGGTAAGGGAGTAAAAAGTGCCCCCAAACCAAATCACTAGCTGTATGGCAAATATTGTAAAGGATATTAAATAAGAAATTTTGGCGGTTTATTCGAACCCCTATGTGGTTTGACGTAGGATCTATAGTGAAAAACGTACTTTTTCGTTTATTTCACGCCATCCTCAAATGATCCGAGATAAAAATTAGAAAAAAATACTGAATGTGCATCTTACTACGGTGTATCAAGAAAAATTATCAAAAAAAATAAATTCGTCAAAAATTTTAGTACTAAAAAAATATTGAAATTCGTAAAAAAATTTTTTGGGATTTAGAGATTCAGTACTATCCTAATTCATATTTAAGTGTGTTTCTACGGTTTTTCTAGATATGTGTGATTTTTTTAAGATTTTTTTCAGTGTTGCGCGGTAAAAAAAATTTTTTTTTATATTTCCAAAGAGTCTGGCTAGGTTAGGGAGTAAAAAGTCCCCCAAACCAAATCACCAGCTGTATGGCAAATATTGTATAGGATATTAAATAAGAAATTTTGGCGGTTTATTAGAACCCCTATGTGGTTTAACATTTTGAATTTAGAGATCCATAACTGCTCTAATATTTTTTAAATTTTGTTTTTCATATGTCTAAATTTTGTCGGTATATTTAGAGCGTATCTTAAAGTATATGAGATTATCTTTACATTGGATTTAGATGATTTACCAAATTCATAGGAGTCAGCAGTACGATAGAGCTCTGTGAGAAAAAGTCCTTGCGGAAAGATCTTTCGGATTAATGAGAAGAACACTTAAAAAATACGATTTGTTTTTTTTTTATTTTAATCTTACAATTGAAAACCACGAATACAATAAAATAATCGATTTCAAGAAAATAAAAATAATAATGCGGACGGTGAAGAAAATTATTTTTGTGCCTCGCAATGCTCTTAAAAATTCAGGAAAAATTACGCCACATGTAGAAGAAAGACACATACGAACGCATTTAAATAAAATTTTGAGCAGATGTGGATCTCAAAGTTATATTTTTTTTCAAAATTTCAAAATACCAGAAAATTTATAACATTTTTTTTTGTACTGTGTTTATTTTTTTATTATTAGATGAAAAAATAGTTTGAAGATATTTGAAAAATTAGTTTGAAGATATTTATCAATCTAGAAAAGCCGTAAGAGCACATTAAAATATGAATTAGAGTAGTACTAAATCTCTAAATCCAAAAAAAAATTCAGAATATTTTTTTAGTACTAAAATTTGTGATGATTTTTTTAAATATTTTTTCTTGATACACCGTAGTAAGATGCACATTCAGTATTTTTTTCAAATTTTTATCTCGAATCTTTTGAGGATGGCGTGAAATAAACGAAAAAGTACGTTTATCACTATAGATCCTACGTCAAACCACATAGGTGTTCAAATAAACCGCCAAAATTTCTTATTTAATATCCCTTACAATATTTGCCATACAGCTAGTGATTTGGTTTGGGGGCACTTTTTACTCCCTTACCCGGCCAGGCCCTTTGACGATTCTATTGACGAATACTGTCTAAGATGATTGAAAATGGGATGTTTATGCTTAACATATTGGCCGTGCAATCATATTCATGCCAGTAGTAGATGGCAGAGACTATTATGCTGAACACAAATAAATGTGTATGCAGTTCCAACAGGTGTATGGCACGATTATCGCTATCTCACTCTACCTACCGTCATCGCATATCTCACTATCTCTCTGCTGTAAAAGTTCATCATCGACATCACGATATGTCAGATGGTGGTAAATTGGTAATTCGCGATGGTGTCGTCGCCTGGTGGCGACTTCAAATTAGGGCCATAATTTGTGTCCCAAACTCGTTAGTGTAATCTCTATCAGATTAGAAGACACGAAGCCGGCTTTTAAATTTTAAAATTTGAATGGAAATTTTCACATCATGTTATTTAATTACTTGAAACACGTATTTCTGACTTTCATTCAACCATATGGCTATACAATTCCAACATTGTTACTCAATTTTTTCATTATAATATAAAGTTGTCTTCATAAACAATTTTCGTATGAGGCTTTTTCCCCACCTGCGAACAATGATGTTTTTAGTTTCAATAGAATATTAATTTGATATGGAGAAGCTAATTTTCATTCATAATTTTAATTTTGAAAACGTTCATTCCGACTGAAAATCAGCTATTCGTTAACGCTCCCCTAAACTAGTAAACGAAGCACAATGCCGCCAACGCGGATCGCTGTTTTGAAGAAAACAAATACTTTTGATGTTTGAGATGTTGGCACCAAAAACATGGCGGGTGCCATACAGCTGAGTTCCAAGCTCAGAATCCTTCTCGCTCTAATTTTCATAGCAGAATGGCATACTTTGACTCACAACTGTTAATTGATTGAGAAATATTTCGAAATTGTTCAGTCATAGTGAGCCAACTCTTAAAAAATGCTTCATTTGATTCAGTCAGAGTGGACCATATACGTATAGGCAGCCAAATAACTGCCTTTTTTGGTATAACACTTGATGTTTTTTTTTACAACTATCATACGTCAAAGTATTGTTGTGCTCCCGTGGCCGAGTGGTTAGCGTCATAACTAACATGCCGGGTGTTCGGGTTCGATTCCCGTTCTGGTCGGGGGAATTTTTCGTCAAAGAAATTTCCTCCGACTTGCACTGTGATCACGCGTATTCTAGAGCTTGCCATTCAGAATGCATTCAAGGCGTGTTATTTGGCATAGAAATCTCAACTAAGTACTAATAAAAATGACGCAAGTAATACTACGTTGAAATGGCGAAGTTCCTCTAGGAACGTTAGTGCCATTGAAGAAGAAGACCGTCAAAGTATTGCCAGAGAGTAGCTAACATTTATGAGAAAAAATATTGGACGAAAAAATTAAATGCTTTGAAAATTGCAGAGCATTAAACTTTATGGCGTTTTTCTCGAAATCATAAAAATGTCACATGGTGCGGTCTGACTTAACACCGACCAAATAGGCTAAAGTAATCCTACCTCAATTATGTGACCGAGTCTCGGACACAACATTCTACCCTTTTTAATACTTCATAAATGAGCTTCGAGAAGATTTTTAGGTATACATCACATCTATACAAATATTTGCAAAAATACATACAATACATTCACTTATGATTCCGTGAATGTATTATACTAGCTGACCCGGCAAATTTCGTCCCGCCCAAACATCAAATGGACTAACAGCACTGTTCACTATGTAATTGTAGAACATATGGGAATTCAATTTTCCGAATTTTCCCTTTTTCCTTCAGACTTTTTCGAAAATTTTCAATTGTCATGTTTGGTTGGTATATTTCTGGTTGAAATATATGTAATGTTTTTATGGAACCTCCTCTCCATTCCAGAGGAGGGAGGGGTGTCATACCATCATAGAAACATTTCTCATACCCAAAAATCCTCACATCCTCAATTGTGCTTGATTAGTTCTCGAGTAATGCAGAAATTTGTTTTTCATTTGTATGGCAGACCACCCCCCCCCTCCCCCCTTGGAGAGGGAGGTGGAGAGTCTAACCACTATAGAATCATTTATTGCACCCTAAAACCTTTATATGCCAAATTTCGTTTCATTTGCTTGATTAATTCCCGAGTAATGTAGAAATTTGTGTTTAATTTGTATGGCAGCCCCCCCCCTTGGAGAGGGGGAGGGGTCTCAAACTATCACGAAAACCTTCTCCGGCCCCAAAAACCGATACATATCAATTTTCAAGTTGATCGGTTCAGTAGTTTTCGAGTCCATAAGAATCAGACAGACAGACAGAAATCCATTTTTATATTTATAGATGTATGTAAAGGGCGAACACGAAATTATTGCGACACCGAAAATGTCATTCCAATTTTCGTATAATGTTTAAAATCAAACCAAAACTTTAGGGTAGTTTTATACATATATTTCCTTCAAAAATCAAAAGAAGGTAATCGATGGAGCCTTGAGTGAAAAATTGAACGCATTTTCGCTTGATGCCCTCCATCAGAGTCTTTACAGTGTCATCCGGTACCATTTTCTCAGTTTTTTCCATTTTCTTAACATGTCCTTCTCGTCTTTGACTGTCTTCTTGCTCTTCCGAAGTTCCCGCTTCATTATTGCCCAGTACTGCTCCACCGGGCGCAGCTCCGGACAGTTTGGCGGGTTCATGTTCTTTGGAACAAAATGGACAGAATTGGCCTCATACCACTTCAGGACACTTTTAGAATAGTGGCATGATGCCAAATCTGGCCAAAAAAGTGGAGCTTCGTCGTGCTGCTGCAAGAACGGCAAAAGGCGCTTCTCGAGGCACTCAGATTTGTAGATCTCGCCATTTTCTGTGCCCTTTGTCACGAAAGACTCACTCCTCAGTCCGCAAGAGCAGATGGCCTGCCAAACGAGATATTTGGAGGCGAACTTCGACATTTTCTTCTTCTTAAATTTGTCGTCCACATCGAACTTGCTCTTGCCGGTGATAAACTCCAATCCCGGAATTTGCTTAAAATCGACTTTTATATACGTTTCGTCGTTCATTACACAGCAGCCATATTTTGTCAGCATCTTCTCGTAGAGCTTCCGTGCCCGAGTTTTAGCCGTCGATTGTTGCCGCTCATCGCGGTTTGGGAAGTTCTGTACCTTGTATGTATGTAGTCCAGCTCTCTTTTTTGCATTCTGGACGTAGCTCTGCGACATGCCGATCTTTTTAGCCAAATCACGGCTTGAGACGTTGGGATTTGCTTTAATCATCCGCTTCACCTTTCCCTCCGTCTTTTTGTTCTCCGGTTCCGGTTTTCTTCCAGCTCCTTTGCCGTGGCCCAACGTCAACCGCCCCTGGAACCGCTTCAACACTCTGGAGATGGTTGAATGGTGAATGTTCAACATTTTTCCCAACTGCCGGTGCGACAGGTCAGGAAATTCCAGGTGTTTGGAAAGAATTTGTTCTCTCGACTCGCGTTGGTTCACCTCCATTTTCGTTGAATCGAAAAACACGACTTCGAGTTTGACAGCATGTAGACAATACACATCAATGAGAAAGTGTGCAAGATTTGGTTGATTTTTACCCAATGGTAAAAAAGTTATGCCCTGTTGAATGTGTCGCAATAATTTCGTGTTCGCCCTTTAAAACTACGAACAAACCTTAACACAATCAGAATGAAAATGTCCGAAACACCTGGACCTATTGCCGGTTTTGCAATACACAGGGTGTGATGAAGATAGCTTCATCCATTTGTCCCTCAATAACAGATGTATGGATGAGCGTCGTCTGAATGATTTTCTATAACATGTTCTTAGTTTTGTGATAGATAAATCCAGCGTGAAACAAAATGTTCTACTTTCAACCCAAAAAATTGTAAGGGGTTGTATCTAGGACCCGACCACATATTTTCGACGTGGAACCACGCAATTATATTATGCAGTCCACTTGTTTACCACTTCACTTCGAATATTATTTTAGAATGCATTGTCATTTTTGTAATAGATTATGTTCTTCGTTACAAATAAATTTGATGAACGTCCTTTTACGTTTCATATGATGCCTACGACTACCAAAAATGTTAACGGAAGAATTGTCAAACGTTCATTGTATTTTACATTTCCCCCTGAAATTTTTGCACATCTCATGTTTACGTAGTTCTCGAACCGCGAAAGTTCATTCACCTCAAGTATCGGAAATGACGATTTTCCCAGGCTTTTCATTTTGAAAGTACGTTCTAGGGAAACATATTCCGGTCTGTAGAACGACAAGCGAGTACAAAAGTAGTTTATGACAACTAGGGGCGCTGCAGTGAATAACAGTAAGCGACCAAATTCTAACTGAAACACTTTTTTTTTATTTCTCAAGCTGCATCATAACAGGCTGTCGACTACCGTGAAAATCAGGGATGTCAGGGGAAATCAGGAATTATCAGGAAATTTCGTCACCAATCTGGAAACAAAAATTCAATTTCGCGAATCAGAATATTGATTATTGCAGTAATTAGAAAGTTGACGATTCAAAAAAAAATCGACTAGTTTGACTCTCTGAAAGTTTTTCAGCATATGTAGTTTACTTTTGCCTATATGTGAACTTAGTCCTTCTGAAGAGTGAACAGCGCAAACTTGACGGCTTCTAAATTCGAGCTGTTTTGGTAGATATGTAAGCAGAAAGAAAAGTATGGTGAAATCATGAAGTTGGTTCGCATTCTTCCCTGACTGAATCAACTGAAGCGAAAGTATAGAGTTTTGGCAATTTTCATTGTTTTTTTTTTTAATGAAAAATGATTTCTATGTTACAGAAAATATTACTATTACAAAATGGCAAGCAAAACAACCCTCCAAGGTATTTGACTTTATTTTTTTCTGTGTCATAGTGACTTTCGCCACGTTTGGCTGGTTTGTAACTTTACTTCCATTTCGGAAGAATGTCGGGAGTGAAAATTGAACTCGTGACCTATAGCATGAGAAGTACGAATGTTCCCACTACGCAAGGCTTCTGACTGCTAGATCCGAAGATTTCGTCATGGTTAATCGACAATAGCTAGCACTAAATATTCCGTATTCACATCAAGAGCTCAAACTGGACACCTCCAGGTTGTGTTACATCTGATCACTCACTTATGCAATCAGTACCTGCAGTTCATTTTCAACCAATTCCTTTCCTTTTTACTTCTTCCAAAATTGTCGATAAATTCATGCTTTAAGCCCATACTATCTGTAGTGTCTGGAATAGGATTGGACGATCTTGGATCGATATTTAGAAGATCGATCTTTTCATTTCCGATCTTTGATTCTTTCGACCGAGAAAGAATCACTAGCAGATCGTGATTTAAATGCAATTGTAGATCATTTTACTTCCGTTAAAACACGCAATGCAAAGATTTTACTAGATAATAAGCTGGTAATGATATTTCTAGTGTTCAAAAAGTATCGCGATTTTTTTTTGTTTTTTAAAAAAAATATTTATTTATTCATGAATATCTATTTTGTCCCCTTCAAAGTAATCCCCATGAGATATTATACACTTGTGCCAGCGTTTTTTTTAAATCTTCGAAGCACTTCAAAAAATCTTTTTTTTTTATCTTGTTCAGCTCCTCCTTCGATGCCGTCTCGTCAATCGTAGCGTAGCGTCGTCCTTTCATGGGCCTCTTCAGTTTCGGGAACAAGAAAAAGTCACAGGGGGCCAAACCTGGGGAATACATTTCATTCGTGTGTTGTTTGTGGCCAAAAAGTCGCGCACAAGCAACGATGTGTGAGGAGGGGCGTTATCGTGGTGCAAAAGCCAATTTTTGTACTTCCACAAATCCGGGCGTTTTTGGCGGATTGCTTCTCGCAAATTGCGCATAACTTGCAGGTAATATTCCTTAGTGTCCGTTCTACCTTGTGGCAAGAACTCATTACAGGTTCTTTGATCCATTTTTTTGAATAGATAAAAATCGAAGACGAGCCAAAACACGTGCAAGCAAAGCTGCTGTCAACAATTACCTGAACATTCAAAATGGCCCAAGTTGTCGGCATAAGTGAGAGACATGACTACCAACATAACGCCACTAAATAATCGAAATTCGAATATACGTACCCCGCGAAGATTCAAAATTCGCGATACTTTTTGAACATACCTCGTAAGTTTGTAGTTTTCTCAAAATATCACAATCTCAAAGTTAGTGAAAAAATCGAAAAAGTGGTATTTTTTGGGGCGCCATTTTTATAGTTTACCGGGGGCGCTGTCTACCCTTTCTAAGCCCAGTCAGTCCCAGTCAGTCAGCGCCTTCCTGCCAAAAAGCTCAACGTTAGCTCCTAGGGACCGACGTGGGGCTCAACGTGTTTTTGACGTGGGACTACGTCTAACCGGAGTATATGGGGGGTAAAATGCAAACCCAAACACAAAACATGCAGGAAAAAATGAAAGATTCCGGCATTGCAAATACATGAAAGTGTGGGGACTTTTGTTCTCACCGAAATGTGTTCCCTAACACAGACTTCAAAACCAAGCTGCGTTAGACTGGAGGAGAGATCGGCATTGTAAATACATGAAAGTCGGGGGTATTTTTGTTCCGACTGCATTTCCCTAACACAAACTTCAAATCCAAGGAGCGTGGGGAAATCGGCATTGCAAATACATGAAAGTCGGGGTTATTTTTGTTCCGACTGAAATGTGTTTCTTCAACACAGACTTTAGAACCAAGGTGTCTGAGGAAACTGAATGCATGCAGTTCATCAGATCAAGCTAATTCGCGGTTCGAGAAATACATACACTTGAGAGATGCAAACTTCAGAAGGAAACGTTAAAATAAAATAATCGTTTGATAATCCTTCCGTTCACATATTTTGTCCCAGGCATCATACCAAACGTAAAAGGACAGTCATTAAATTTACTTGTAACGAAGAACATAATCTATCACAATGCATGAATTGACCTTATATGGAATTAGACAATCTTTTTACTCACAAAGCAAATATATTGAATTCAATTGAATTCGGGAAGTGTTTCATTCAATCAAAAATTTAATCAATACAAACAAATGATTGCTACGCTAAGGTAGTCCCACGTCAACCTTGCGGTTATATCATAGATATAACCCACCCATTTGTTGTGCTTCAGTATTCTAAAATTCATACATGTTGCTGTTGCTGCCTGACTAAACTCTTCATTCATGTATTCTATTTTTATTCAATTGAACAACTAAACAAGATTGTTTAGTATGCTAATAGATGCAAACCAACTTCATCGTCTGTAAATACTCTAGTTAACACGGGCGTTAATCGCCATTGGTATTCCGTGTTCGTTGAGACTAAATATCTGAGACAGTTGTCCGACAACTAAGCCATCCACTGTGAAACCATTTATACAGTGACTCAAACCCGTAATCGTACTCCACCATGCAGATCTCTTTTCTCTTCTTTTGGAAGTCCAAAACAAGCTTTCGGAACATTCTATTTAGATAAAGTCATAGTTGTGATAACCCGTCAAACAACCATACACAACGTAGGGTCCTAACCACTAGACGATCACGGCCTAATCACTATCCATTGATCACTAGACAATCGAACTATCTCGGCTTATGTCCAATCACTACAACCTAAATGCGCATCTCTATCGCATTGGGCTCGCAGCAAACAATCTTTGTGATTGTGGCGATGGCTATCACGACATCGAGCATATTGTCTGGTCGTGTATCCGGTTCCATGCTGCTCGCTCATAGTTCTCTAGAGCACTGAGAGCACAAGGCAGACAATCGGATATTCCCGTCCGGGATATGTTAGGTAGCCGTGATCCTGATCTTCTGCTTCATTTATACCTGTTCCTTAGAAACGCCGATGTCAACGTTTAATGATGTTTCCTTCGTTGTGTCCCTGTTTCATATCCCTCCTATCCGATCTATAAACTTTTACTTAGTCGCGGCAATACATACACACACTCTTTACAGATACACGGGCCGAAGGTTGTGCAGTCCACTGATGATGCAACAAGAGCCAAAGGTTGTACCGCTCATGACAACTCTACACCAGATGATGATTGCGCCGGCTAGTGACCATTCTATCCTGGATTCCTCGAGTCGAGAAGACGTACCACGCTAGATATGGGGTACAGACTAGGGGGCGTTGCTGATCAATGGTCAGCTGCATCCCAATAGGAAGTATCCCGTGTCGGGCACACGTATAGAGCATTGGAGACAGCAACATCCCAATTACGAGAGCACTTGTAATACTAACCTCGAGCCGACCGCGAGTAATCGGTTACATATTACTAACATAGAAAATAAGAAAAACTGTCAAAATATTGAACTCCCGGCCCCGTCAGGCTAACGCCATATGAGCTTTGATAAAAATATATATTTTGGAAAAAAACCACGCACAACACTCAATTCCTCAAAAATCGATATCCATCTCTCTCTGAATGTAGTAATCAATCCACTCGAACTGTGACTCTAACTACACACTAAATCTAGAATACCACATCCTCCCCTCACATTAAAATATAACGATACCAGAAAGGATCGTACTAGAAAAACCTCATTCATTCATCAGCTTTATCGATCACATCAAGGAATCTCTGGGGTCTTCTGAGTTGCCAAGTGTCAAGGCGCTTTGTGATATATTCTCCGTTATCTGGTAATGCACCTGCAGACGAACAGGGTTTCTTAGGTGTTTTGTGTCAAAATGGCTGCCAGATCGTTGTGTTGATTCTGGAACTTCCTCCTGTACTGTTTTAATAAAAATGAGAATGGATATAAAAGAAGGAAAAAAAAACTAACATCGCCCACATATTTTCCTTTCAAAAGAAAACTCTTAGTTTTTTTTACATTATCGTCGTCTACCGAATTGCTTGATTTCTAGATTCCATCCGTATATAATCGACCATTCGTCCTAAACCGTTCAATATCATTCTTAGCTACATCGCTCATAATAAAGTTTCATCGCAATCTTCGATATAGAACGTTTGATCAGCGCTTGAATGAATTCTTCCTTTCGCTGCTCTGACTCTGATATGCATATGTTTAGGGGCCAATCGTCTTCAAATGGCTTGAGCAGCCACGAGCCCGACGGCTATTTCGATGCCGTTTTTTCCTGTTTAACCTCTACAATTTTTGTTTCTTCTGCAACACTACGCGATGTATCGACTTCCACTAAAGTTGTTCCTGGCCTTTCTCCATTCTCAACGCTTTCCGATTCCTCATTTGATACCTCCGAAGACGAAATATCACTCACCCGTCAAAATCCGCTCATCTTTACCCAAATATGAATGCAGGCAATGAATGTAGTAAACTGGTATCAGTGCAAGTAATTTGAAATTTGTTTTGACGTCAACGTCATTTATGTTTGTTCCATTTAATCAGCGGGCAGCGTGGCTGTTTTGTTTTCAAATATTTAATTATTTCAATCAATTTATTTTTAATGTTTGTTTATTTCTTTTATCCATTCACTTCTATTTGTTTGTTTTAAATATTCGACTATATAAATAAATTTTATGTATATGCTGGTCTTGGGCATTACCCGACTCAGTTGTTCCATGAGCATCACTCGTCGAATTTTGTTTGTTTTATTTTTAGTATAAGTTGGCCTTGGGCTTAACCCGACTCAACTGTTTTGGCCTAGAGCTATATTCGACTCAAAACTTTTAGTACAAGTTGGCCTTGGGCTTGACCCGACTCAACTGTGCCTTGAGCTTCACTCGACGAATTTTGGTTGTTTTATTTATTTATTTTTAGTACAAGTTGGCCTTGGGCCTTACCCGACTCAACTGTAACCGAAGCTCGATGTACAACTTTTCTGTATAAGTTGGCCTTGGGCTTAACCCGACTCAACTGTTTTGGCCTTGAGCTATACTCGACTCAAAACTTTTAGTACAAGTTGGCCTTGGGCTTGACCCGACTCAACGGTTTTGACCGTGATTTAAATTCAGTGTGAAACTTTTTATTCATATGTTGGCCTTGTGCTTAACTCGACTCAACTGTTTTTCTATTTCACGTTCCTAGTAAACTTTCTCGTCGGTCGCATTAGTACCTTCAAGACTCTTAGTGTCGGTGCATGATGTGGGAAAATAGTCTACAATCAAGCATTGCCACTGCCTCCGAGGACTGAGAATACGACTACTTTCTGGACCATCGCACCAGACAAATAATAGAAATAATATAACTGTCATCCGTCAAGAAAAAATAACCAACAGTTGCAAGATTTCATGAGAAACCTGACTCAAATCAACATGAAACCGCGAGTACCTCTAACATTGCTCTGTTTAATCCATATAAAACTCACACAGAACCCAAATAATGACGACACAATATGTTGCCTACCAATACCAATATATATCGCCTACTACTCCACCTCGATATATATCTGATTGGTTTCATTTGTTTCTCTAAGCCAGAAAAAAATATGATTCACATTGTTCTCTTTTTATTAGTGACCAGTCTGAGAATTTGATTAAATTCATTATCCTATCCAGCCAATCTTGTATGGCAGGATCGCCAATGTGATAACCCGTCAATCAACCACACACAACACTCAATTTCCTAATCAATCCACTCGAACTGTCACTCTAACTACACACTAAATCTAGAATACCACAATAGTATCATATGAGAGTTAAAAGGTTTGCTATCTGTTTTCACAATAATGGTTTCTATTTCTTTGAAAATGGCGAATGTATGTGCTAACGTATGAAAATTGACTCAAACTCATAATCGTACGCTAGTTGAAATCTCCACTCGATTTCGAAGGCGTTGGCCAATTTCCGAATTCTATCATTAGTATGGTATCCCTTGTTCACTGCAACTATATTTAGCTGTCTTTAGCCTTATCTACGAGTTTTATGGTGTATTCAGAAGGTACATTTATCAATTTTTTCATCAAGTGGTTTTTAAAATCGTTATTTTTAGAAATTTAATGGTTCCTAAATATCATACACAGAAAACTTCCTCGGTTTTTTACTGGCATTGATGTCGGCAGATTGTGGAGGAATGTCAGTAACTTTTGAGTATTTGTAATGTAACCATGTGCGAACTTTATATGTCTTAAACCCTCGATTCCATCACATTTTGGTGAGACACTTGGCTTCATATTTTCCTTCAGGATGTTCAAGTAAACATTCGTAGATAAGGCCAAAAACAGCTAAAGATAGTTGCAATGAACAAGTGAGTTTGAGTCAATTTTCATACATTAGCACATACAATCGCCATTTTTAGAGAAATAAAAACCATTATTCTGAAAACAGATAGCAAACCTTTTAACTCTCATATAACACAATGACTTTATCTAAATAGAATGTTTCGAAAGCTTGCTTGTTTTTGACTTCCAAAAGAAGGGAAAAGAGATCTGCATGGTGGAGTACGATTACGGGTTTGAGTAACTGTATAAATAAAATATTGAATACAATGAAATAATTATTCATAGTTCGAAAAATTATCTTTCTTCAATGAACATCATCAAACATTGGTTATCCTGAAAATTAAATACAGACATGGTCTTGTTTATTGTCACGAACCGATAACCATTCTATTCGTGTCAACGCAAAACAATTCATCCAAGACCGCTATCAAGAATCACATAAATAACCTCCCGTGGTTTGTGACTCAAATTCTCCCACGCTCGGCTTCGTAAGTTCGATAATCTTAAATACGATCACTGCTCACTGCCGGCGTTAATTTTCTATCTCATGAACGTGTCTTTTTCAATCGGGTCTCTCCTCTTGCTCCTCTCGAATCCCTACGGTAAAGCCTAACAACACTAGTTTCATTTTTTGTATGTGTATCTAGAGGAGATCTTTTGCTCCGTTGCTTTCGCCGGCCGGTGGCGTGACAATTGCCATTCACTTGGAGGCGGCGGCGGCGTCGCGTTTCGAAACCGAGAATGCATTCGTTATACTCTCGCTTAAAATAGTCGTCACTATGCATTCGAACGTGTCTATTAATACTTTCCTCTCTCCACACAATACGACGGCTCGAGGTGTCGCCGCCACAGCATCCACACGAATGAGAGCCGACCGTCACGTTTCTTTGTCTCGCAACAGCATAAATATGCACGGCTGGCTGTCGGTTGGGGGCGGTGATGGTGCCGATCCATGCTGAAACGTCGCTCAAACATTATTCGAACGTCAAGCTCCACGCAGTTGTTTACAGTAGCGTCCGTTGCGATTTATAAGCGTTCAAAGTCTTCTGCTATATATCTTGTGATGTTTGCGTTTGATATATTTGCCGACGGTGTTGTGGGAGCGCACGAAAGGTAAACGATGACGTCATTGGTCAAAACATTGGAAAGACGGGAGAGAGCAAGAGCACATGTTGTGAGTTTTGTGGTGAATAGAAATAGAGACACGAGTTGGTATCGGGAAAGAGAGTGGATTTGTTGATAACACAGCCGATAACGAAAGTGAGAAAGAAACGGCGAACCCGAGAGGCAGTGCTGCCAAAATTACAACTGTATGCAGTTTTGCCTCGTTATTTTGAAACTAATATCTTTTGATTTTATTAATTGATTTATGGAGATTTTGACGTTTCGACTAGCATGACTAGTTTACTATTGACAAAATTGAAGTTGGGGGATATAAGTTCAATTTTTTTTTTTTTTATTTATATCGTTTATTTTTACAGGCTCAGTTACATAGGTTTAAAGGAGCCGAACTCCTTACTGTATTGTTACTAGTATATATACATTTTTCCTTAATTCTAATGTTAATAATATAGGAAACCGATTACTCGCGGTCAACTCGAGTTTAGAAGGGTGACATATTTTCTTCAGGAAAAGGAGGGGATATGAGGATATGTTGACATTGATCACACTCACACTCTCAATCACACTCATCACACTCAATTCTTAAACCTATCTTATATCTAATATGTATTTACATTTCATCTTATTCTTAAGAAGGGATCCGATCTCTCACAAAGGAAAAGGAAAAGGAAAAACTAAGGGTATAAGGACAATCACACATGAAGATCGATAGCTTTAAGGAATACATATATTTGGGACATGTAATCAAGGTCTAACCGAGCCAACACGTCTCTCACCGGCACATTGGGCTGCCTTCCTCGGGCCCGAAGGGTGACTACTAAATTCGATCTGGCGACAAGATACAGCTCGCACGACCAAACAACGTGCTCGATGTCGTGGTAACCTTGGCCACAAACACAAAGATTGTTGTCGGCAAGATTAATACGAAAGAGTAGCGCATCTAACGAACAGTGATTGGACATGAGTCGGGAGAAGGTGCGAATAAAGTCCCGACTCAAGTCCAGACTTTTGAACCATGGTTTGAGGCTAACCTTAGGGATAATCGAGTGAAACCACCGGCCCAATTCATCTTCGTTCCATTTGCGTTGCCAGTTAACTATGGTATTTTTGCGGACTAAAGAATAAAATTCATTGAAGGCGATTTGACGCTGATAAATATCGCCTTCAATTGCACCTACCTTTGCTAATGAGTCAGCCCTCTCATTACCCAGAATTGAGCAATGTGAAGGGACCCAGACAAAGGTAATGACATAACAGCGTCTGGATAAAGCACTCAAATTTTCTCGTATTCTCTCAAGGAAGTACGGCGAGTGCTTTTCCGGCCTCACTGAACGGATAGCTTCGACAGAGCTAAGACTATCCGTTACAATGTAATAGTGTTCAACAGGTCGTGAGGCGACGCTGTCCAGCGCCCAGTGTATCGCTGCCAATTCAGCAATATACACTGAGCAAGGGTTCTGAAGACTGTGTGAGGTGCTAAAAAATTCGTTGAACACTCCAAATCCTGTGGACTCATTCATAGAGGACCCATCAGTAAAGTACATATTATCACAATTGATATCCCCATACTTTGCATCGAAGATCGTTGGAACGATCCTCGATCGAAGATAATCTGATGTTCCATGGATATCCTGCTTCATGGACAGATCAAAATGCACAGAGGAATTGATGTAGTCAGGAAAACAAACACGGTTGGGAATATACGAAGAAGGATCAACCTGCATGGAGACGAATTCATGATATGAGCTCATGAATCCAGAATGAAAATTTAGCTCGATCAGCTGCTCAAAATTTCCGATCACCAATGGGTTCATAACCTTACACCGGATGAGGAACCGAAGAGATAATAAATTGAAGCGATCTTTTAGTGGGAGTAGGCCTGCCAAAACCTCGAGACTCATGGTATGCGTTGAGGGCATACATCCCAACGCGATACGGAGACAAAGATACTGAATTCGCTCGAGTTTAATGAGGTGTGTTTTGGCAGCTGATTGAAAACAGAAACTGCCATACTCCATCACTGAGAGAATAGTTGTTCGATACAACATTATAAGATCTTCGGGATGGGCTCCCCACCAGGTGCCGGTAATTGTACGGAGAAAGTTTATTCTTTGTTGACATTTTTTACTCAGATACCTAATATGGGCCCCCCAGGTACATTTAGAGTCGAACCAGACCCCAAGATACTTGAATGACATAGCATGAGTGATCGGTTTACCCAAAAGTTGAAGCTTTGGTTTTGCTGGTTTATGCTTCCTAGAAAAAACCACCATCTCTGTTTTCTCCGTGGAGAATTCGATCCCTAGCCCAATGGCCCAGGTTGAAAAATTGTTCAAAGTATCTTGTAAGGATTCTTGCAGGTCGGATTCGTTTGATCCTACGACAGACACCACTCCATCATCTGCAAGTTGTCTTAGGCTGCAATTTTGTGTAAGGCAATTGTCAATGTCGCTTACGTAGAAGTTGTACAAAAGGGGGCTTAAACATGAGCCCTGGGGGAGTCCCATGTAAGAGACCCGACTTACTGCCGAATCTCCGTGAGAAAAGTTCAAATGTTTCTCACAAAGCAAGTTATATAACATATTATTCAATAGAGGCGGCAGACCCCGAGATTGTAATTTGTCTGACAAAACCTCTATTGAAACAGAATCAAAGGCCCCCTTTATGTCCAAGAATACTGAAGCCATTTGTTTTTTTTCGGCGTAAGCCAGTTGAATTTCTGAAGAAAGCAACGCAAGACAATCATTCGTCCCCTTGCCCCTGCGGAACCCATATTGTGTATCTGAGAGTAGGCCATTCGTTTCAACCCATCGATCAAGGCGAAACAAGATAATTTTCTCCAACAATTTCCGTATACAAGACAGCATTGCTATTGGGCGGTACGAATTGAAGTCGGACGCGGGTTTTCCGGGTTTTTGAATAGCTATAACTCGTACTTGTCTCCAATCATCTGGAACAATATTATGCTCCAGAAACCGATTGAATAAGTTCAACAAGCGATGTTTCGCCACATCAGGGAGATTTTTCAGCAAGTTGAACTTAATTCTATCCGATCCCGGAGCAGAATTGTTACATGAAAGGAGAGCAAGAGAGAATTCTACCATCGAAAACTCGGAATCAAGATCGCACCTATCTTGTGGTATATCTCGAATAATTCTTTGCACTGGAGCGGAATCGGGACAAACCTTTCGTGCAAAATTAAAAATCCATCGATGTGACTATTCCTCGCTTTCATTGGATGAAGAGCGATTTCTCATGTTTCGAGCCACTTTCCATAATTTTTTCATTGACGTTTCTCGTGACAAACCTCCCACGAAATTTCGCCAATAAGCACGTTTTTTCCCTTTGATCAAGCTTTTAAATTGATTTTCAAGGTCCAAATACTTCTGAAAATTTTCAGGGGTTCCACGTTTCCGAAAAGCTTTAAATGCATTCGATTTATCTCCATAAAGCTTGGAACACTGGCCATCCCACCATGGATTGGGAGGCCTTCGACGAATAGTGGAACCTGGGATGGGTTTCGTTTGAGCGCGAACCGCGCTGTCATATATCAAACGAGAAATGAAGTTATACTCCTCCAATGGAGGCAAACCATCTCTGGAATTGATGGCTAGAGCAATCGCGTCCGCATATTTTTTCCAGTCAATGTGTCTTGTGAGGTCGTATGCCATGTTTATTGATTCAGAAGAATTCAACCCATTGGTGATAGAAATTTTGATTGGCAAGTGGTCACTACCGTTGGGATCCTGGATTACATTCCACTTGCAATCTAACGATAGTGAATTCGAGCAAAGCGAGAGGTCAAGAGCACTTGGTTTAGCAGGAGGTTTAGGTACACGTGTTGTTTCCCCAGTGTTCAAAACGGTCATATTGAAGCTGTTACAAAGGTCATATATCAACGATGAACGATTGTCGTCGTACTGTTCCCCCCAGGCAGTTCCGTGAGAGTTGAAGTCTCCCAAGATTAATCGTGGCTCAGGAAGGAGTGAGCACATGTCAACAAGTTGCTTGCGGCTAACCGCAGCTCTCGGAGGCCAATACAAGCTGACTATACAGAGGTCTTTGCCTCTGATGTTTGCATGACAAGCAACAGCTTCGATCCCTCCAATAGGTGGAAGGTCAATTCTAAAAAATGAGTGACACTTATTGATCCCCAATAGTACCCCTCCGTATCTGTCATCACGGTCCAAGCGTATTATATTAAAATCGTGGAAAGAGAGATCATTTTGAGAAGAGAGCCAGGTTTCGGATAGAGCAAAAATATCACAATTGAGTTTATGAATTAGAAATTTGAATGTATCCAATTTAGGGATAAGACTACGACAATTCCACTGTAAAACAGTGATATCTCCGACCTCTCTATTTAAATTAGACATCAAGAGAGATAATCATTGCAAGGAGGGGCCATGTTTGCATCAATTGCTGCAAAATTGTCTTTAGTACTGGAAGCATTGCGGTGACAATGGTTCTGATGGAGTCGGAAACATTAAAACACGTGAAGATTTGATCCACAAGGTCAGACAACTTTATAAATCCCGATTGGGAAGTTGAACTTGACGGAAAAACAGGGACAGTTGGGGTTTTTGATGTCCCCTCGAGTGCTGGGTCGTTCGAAGGTGAACTATTACCACGGAGGCCAGGAGGGACCTGATTTTGCTTATCCGCTGCACTCGATTTTTTGGGCAAGCTAACAGGGGGTATCACCGGAGGGACTTGTCCTTGAACTTTGGGAGTGGTCACATTTTTGCGCCGGGGATTCCCTTGAGAAATAAACGGCGTGCCCCCGTTAGCTGTATCCGCTTCCATTTCGTCAACTGGCAACGTAGCGAAGACATTGTGTGTATTGATTGGTTGTTGTTCTTGAGCCAGTGGAGAAGCGCCCTTCAAAATTTCTGCGAAAGTGCGTTTAGAGCGTTCCCTCAAAGAGCGCTTCTGTTTCTCCCAGCGAGCCTTGTATGTTTCACAAGCTGAGAGCACGTGTGGGGATCCCCCGCAATATGGACACTTATGCTCAGTCGCACTGCAGGATTTCCCCTCATGTTGTTCTCCGCAAGTGGCACATCGTTCTTTATTGGCACAATAAGCAGCCGTGTGACCAACTGACTTGCACTTTAGACAAGTCATTGGCTTTGGAATAAAAAGTCGCACGGCTAACCTCAATTTATCTACCATCACGTAGTCAGGAGAGCTGAACCAGCGAAGGTGACTCGAAACGAGTTGGACGGCGTAAATTTCTTTTCTTCTCCTTCATGGTAGACTGTTCCGAGCTGGCGGCAACCCAAGATCTTAACAGTCGTCGAGGGCAGTTTTTTAAAACGGCCGGTACCTTCACTCGTAATGTATTCGCACGTCAAGCCCGTTTCGGTTATCACACCCTCAATTTCGACTATGTGAGAGGGTATGTAGACCCGATACTCAATTGTAAAATGCTGATCGACAACAATCTTGTTTGCGTCTTTTCGATCATTCACGACAACTCGCAATTTGTTTGGTCTAACCTTCGAAATTTCCGAAACGGAGGTATACCTTGCCAGATCTTTCGCGATCTGCATGACTCTCAACGCCTTTCCATTTGGCTTAGGCCTGAAGAAAACAACCCAGGGACCAGTTCCGGGCGCATCTTCTGGATAGACCTTTACACGGGGAGTGGGAATAACAGGGGGGGAAGGCGAGGACAGGGATTGAGAGTGGGAAGGCGAAGGTTGAGAAGGAGCGGGAAGAACAGAGGGAGAAGACGAGGTTGAAGGTAGAGTGGGATCGTTAAGGGCAGATGGGAGATTTGCTAGTTTTTTGGAGGGAGGCTTGGTAGGGTTAGCTGACTCGTCCCCAGAAGAAGTATCTTCCGTATTTGGAACACGTTTGAGTGACTTTTTTTTATCCGTTAGGAGGGAACTAGAGTCAGAGACCTCCATATCCGAAGGTCCCCCACTCTCTGCCATTTTAAATTTTCACTTATATTCTAAGTATTTTTTTAAACAATATTTCACAATAAAATAATTCACAAAAACAAAAAAAAAAAACTTATAATTATTAAATATTTTCTCTCAGTATATTCAATCTTATTCACCTATGAACGCACTCCAGTGCAGATGAACGGGAGCGTGCTGAAAGCTCGTTGGTGGTGGGAATGTGCCTACGACACCACTACACACAGTCGTCGGTGAAAGCTTACCCGCACTGTCACTGTTGGCACGATGACTCGGCGAAATCTCCAATGTCGGCGAAGCAGCGACAAAACAAAAACCAATGCTTGGCTTTCCGAGGATGAAAGCCTTTATCCACTTGCAGGCAGGGCACTTCACTCACTATCCAGATAGTGAAATGAACTCTTCAGCGGCAAAAAAACAACAATCACGCGGTAACCGATAACGGAACTTGGACGCGACTTTCCTTCGTCTGGTTACTTCCAATATAAGTTCAATGTAATCATTCAAAATTATCCACACAATCATCTAGACCAATTGTTTGCTCACCTATATGAAATCTCGTTGAATTCGAGAGAAGCGACGCAAAATGAATGATATTTATTATTGGAAATTTCCAACGTTGTGCGCCAGCACGGATCTTTTGATCCTGATCGATCGAGTATGAACAGCGAAAGGCTGTGTCATAAACGTTTTTGGTAACAAGTCTTATGGTCAAGTCCAATATCGTCAATGTGCTATGAAAAAAGTAGATGGTTCAATGAGCATAATACAAACTGGTGTTCTTCCGCAAGAGCTGAAGAGTGGTTAATTCACCAGTAACACCGATAAACACATAACACCAAATTATTAAGTAAAATTCAGTACCCCATCTGATTTTTATTAAACCAAATCAAAACAAATTATGCTTTACTCGAGAACTCATCAAGCAAATAGAACACAAATTTGATGGCAAACGATGCGAAATCGTAACAAGAGTATGTGAAAAAAGTGAATTGGTCCGCAATACGCGATATTTACGGGGTAGAACTGGAAAGTTGAGGTGATCATGGTAATCATGGAAAAAGGAAGTTAAAATGAATCATCGATTTATCATCATTTGAAGTTAAAAGTAAAAGAGTCTGAACCTAGGGGCACGGATGGAAACTTGACGTAGGACTATGAGGACAATTACTATTGAATTGAGTTTTTTTAACCAGCCCATACTTTGCATTGAAGATCGTTGGAACGAACTCCGATCGGTGATAATCTGGAATTCCATGGATATCCTGCTTCATGGACTGATCAAAATTCACAGAGGAATTGTATAATCAGGGAAACAAACACGGTTGGGAATGTACGAAGAAGGATCAACCGGTAAGGAGATGAATTCATGATATGAACTCAATGAATCCGGCGAAGATTTAGCTCGATCAGCTGCTCAAATTTTCCGATCACCAATGGATTCATAACCTTACACCGGGTGAGGAACCGAAGTGATTATGAATTGAACCGATCTTTTAGTGGGAGTACGCCTGCCAAAACCTCGAGACTCATGGTATGCGTTGAGGGCATACATCCCAACGCAATACGGAGACAAAGGTACTGAATACGCTCGAGTTTAATAAACTGCCATACTCCATCACTGAGAGAATAGTTGTTCGATACGACATTATAAGATCTTCTGGATGGGCTCCCCATCAGGTGCCGATAATTGTACGGAGAAAGTTCATTCTTTGTTGGCATTATTTACTCTGATACCTAATATGGGTCACCAAGTACATATGGAGTTGAACCAAACCTCAAGATACTTGAATGACATAGCATGAGTAATCGGTTTACCCAAAAGTTGAAGCTTTGGCTTTGCTGGTCTATGCTTCCTAGAAAAGACCACCACTTTTGTTTTCTCCGTGGAGAACTCAATGCCTAGACCAATGGCCCAGGTAGAAAAATTGTTCAAAGTATCTTGTAAGGGTCCTTGCAGGTCGGATTCTTTTGATCCTTCGGCAGACACCACTCCATCGTCTGCTAGTTGTCTTAAGCTGCAATTTTTTAGCAGGCAGTTGTGTTGAACTTCTTGTTATGAGACATTTTTTAATGAATGAAATTGAGAAAAAAAAAACATTAAGAGCAGTAATTGTTCTGTAATAGTAATAGTTTGATGAGTATTTTGCTCCCATTTCATTGCGAAAAAAATATTTTTTAAAGAAAATTGCGCACTAGTAGTGTTCATACGTAAATACCGCAAATCAAAAATACGCATTCTGGTAGCACTTTAAAACAACAAAACACTGCGAACAACAAGGCAACAGCAAAACAAAAGATAAATGAGTACCAGTGCGAAAAATTAAATTGCTATCTATTGTATTACCGCATCGGAGGAATTAACCGATTAACGACCAAGCTGTAAAAAATGTAATTTGTAATGTATTTTTTTTTGTTTTCCGGAAAATGACAAAAAAACCTAAAAATCGCCAAACAAAAATAGTGGTCAAACCCTACATTTTTGTTCCTGTAGGAGGTTCAATCCAATGGTTTTTTTTTCTATATCACAATGTATTGCGTCGGACCGAGCGGTCTTAGGCTTTTTCTTTCAATTAACGGAAAACACGACCGTTCTTCACTGTGTCTAGATACCGAATGACTCCCACTTTTTATTTTTCAATCCCTAATATATATAAATGTTTCTTACATCTAGGGGCTTTTTGCAATATGTTAAGCGAGCTTGAGATAAGCACGATCCTATCGTAACACCAGAGCATAAACGAAAGCCCTATCGTAGACGAACTACGAATAACACAATACGCAAACAAGGATCGTGCCGTAGAGATGTATTTATTTAGGCCCGGCATCGACCGACCTTATCATAAAACTGACTCACACGATCCTCAATAAGGATCGTGCGATAAAGATATTTGTGTTTATTCAGGATTAACCCGACCTATCTTTTTATGACTAACATAATCCTCAATATGGATCGTGCAAGAGAGATCTATTTATTTAGGCTCGAGCCTATTGATAATTTTGGGTATACAAAACCCGTCTGGTTTTTGGTTGCTGCAGTATGTTCTTTTATCAAAGTAGTACTGTAGAAATGTTTATATTTTTTTGAAATTTTATTAGGTTCGTTTTGTTAGATTATGTACATAATCTATACCTTTCGCAAAAAGTTGCTTTGAACCGAATCTATTGTCCAATGAAGTTACACAAAATTGAATTAAACTGATGGTGAGTGATAGCTAATAAACTGAGCTATCATTTGGTGCAAAAACCTCATCATAAGGTAGCTTTCCAAAGCCATGAAAAATTATCAATGTTGCTGTTCGATTTTTCGAACGCATGGGCTAAAATGTGTTACTACATAAGTATCTCGTTCATTGTAGAAAACTGCAGCGGTACTACAAAGCAGACACAAAATATGAACTTTATTTTCTTGGTGAGCCGACGAGTGCCTAGCTTGATGCTTCCCCACACAATTGTGTAGCTCAAAACCTTAATGTAATAGCGTCAGTTTGATGCATTGATTGTAATGCCAGAGACATCAGCGAATAAATAACTTGGTCGCGTTCACAGCTCAACCCGAAACGAAGGCATGTGATGACACAAATCAAGAGAGAACAAGCGATGTTCATTGCTTTGAAAACAGAACGAGACTGAAAGTTAGCCTCAGCGAGATCCACTGTTTATACTCTAGGCAAATATTCCCTTTAAATCCAACGATTTCCCTTTCGTTGCTCGTTATTGACAGCTCTGTTCGGGAAAGCACACAAATCAGCAGAACGAATGTATGGGAAAATGGGAACGCTTATAGTTCTCATCAATTTTAATCATTTACTCGCCAGGGGATTGTGATGTATAGAATATCAAACAAATCTTAGGGAATTTCCGATTCGTTTGGTATGTAAATCGTCAAAATCCGTTCGCGGCAAAAATAGTTATTAACGTTAACTTTATTTCATAAAAACGTGACCTGTTTTCTGATTTGGCCCCCCTAATGAAAGACGTAGTTCTACGTCAAAAAAATTGTATGTCGCCATGCTAAAGAAATTTAGCATAACATTCACCGACGAGATTACAATATGTCTTCAATTTGTCTACATGAAACGTGTACCTAGTTTAGCCATAAGTGCTGTCAGTGAAATCGCTATTGCTGCCAGCAAAAAATAATGAAATTAAAAAAGTGCTGCAGCTGCAGCTACGTAGTATAATGTCACTCTCACCAAGTATCGTGGTCACCTAGTATTTGTTTAGTTTCCTCGCGACGATGAAGTTCGGTCGGTACGACGTTATTTATGGCGTTATAAAGCCGTGGCAACTATATTGCCACCCACAAAACCATATTCTCTAACCTTGGAATAGCCAATATTTTGCATAACCAAAGACTTCTAAAGGTATCTGGTAATACTCCATTTTTTCAGAGCTGCTTAAATCTAGGGGAAATGTGATTAAAATGAACAGGGTTGGTTAAATGAAACCAGTGCTCAAATTTTGATAGTTCAAATAAAAACCAATTGATATTTATTATATATCCTATTCTTAGAACATTTGAAGCTATTTAAGATACCATGTTATGCATGAAACTGTCAAATGTAAAATATAAAAAAATAAATATAAATTTCTCTCACGGTAGTCATTGGGATGTAATTTTGCGTGTATCGTATTTTAGAAATTTCCCGTGAAATAGAAAATATTCGACCTGATATTTTTGACAAATCATCATCTTTCAATGGCTATGACCCTGGAAAAATATTCCACCTAAACCAAAACCAAATTGAAATGTCTGAAGCGTTATGTGTTTCTTACTACGTTTTTTAGGTAAAAGAAAATTGTAATTACTATTCCAGGTGAATAGGCCCAGATTATTTAATGCATATACCTATTATCTCAATAATTATTCAAACGAATTTGGACATGAAACAACGTATATATCTAGTCCATTTAGCATGATATGTTCAGGTGTTCATTTTTACCACCACTAAATGATCATTTTAGTGCACCCGTGGCCGAGTGGTTAGTGTATCACATTATCATGCCGAGTGTTCGGGTTCGATTCCCGTTCTGGCCGGGGGATTTTTCGTCGAAGAAATTTCCTCCGACTTGCACTGTGGTCACGCGTATTCTAGAGCTTGTCCCTCGGAATGAATGTATTCCGTGTTATTTGACTTGAGAAATCTCAAATAAGTATTAATAAATGACGCTAGTTAATGCATACTTTATATATAGGAAGCCCCAGAGAAAAAAACAGGAAGTGGGTTATATCTATGGTATAACCGCAAGGGTGACGTAGGACTATCGTTGATTTAGAGATCATTTGTTTGAAGTTGAATCTAAATCCATTCTGAATGAATGAATAAATGAATATTTGGGAGACCTCGAAAACGAGAGCGTTACGTTGGAGGCACAAGGTTTTATGCATCCAATATAGGATACGAAAAACCTTGTTCTGAAGAATAATCTTCAGAAGCTAACCTGCTACCTGTACTTGATTGACAAATCACAAACCCAAATGTATTATATGGATATTTTATGGATAGAAAACATTAAAATAAACTCTTTCACATGAATGTAATTTTAAATTCCCAGAGGAACTGGCAGATTATTTTCAGTAACGATTAGATATTTCCACATTTTCCTCGATACTGGAAGCCCACCAGTGGTTAATACTAATTCGATAACCACCTGTTAATAGCACTTGATTGAAACATATTTGGTCACAGTGTTACATGGATAGAAAACATTCAAATAAACTCTTTCACATGAATGTATTTTTAAATTCCTAGAGGAACTGGCAGATTATTTTCCGGATCTCTCTCGATACTGAATGGCATCCAAACGGAAAGAATTCCGCGCGTGTATGTGTGTGTGTGTGTAGCGGCTGCTTCGAGATCTTCCCGGGGAACCGTTTGTGGCATCACTCTCCTCCTGATGGATTCATGTCTAGCCTAAGGTGCACAAACAGGCTCTTGGTGACACTGTTCATCCGCGCTTTCATGATAAACGAAGAGCTTCACCACAACAGCGACAACATGCTCCAATCGCTGTTCAATTCGAACTGAGTGGATTTCCGAGTGGCGCTCGCTTATATACCGATTGGTGATTTCAATAGCCTGTTTTGAAAGCAATTTTGAGACTATTGAAACAAGTTTTTGGATCAAAAAGTAACAAGTATATAACGCGTAGACATTTTATCTTTCGAATGAAGTGTTTATCATACCATTTCGTTCAGTTGTTTAGGAGCTATTAACGCTCAAAATCTCGGTCTCCGGCGTAACGCTTTCGTTTTCGAAACTTTGATTTTACACCCCGGTATAGAAATGAAAGACGTACTCCTACGTCAAAAATATAGGAGGTTGTGTCCAAGATACGACCGCATTGTCGACAAAAGTTCCACAGGGAACGTTAACGCCATTGAAGAAGAGGTGATCATTTTAACCGCACATTTAAAAAGATGTCCGATTTAATTTTTTATTCTTTTAATGAAAAATATACTATTTTTATTTATAATAATAAAAACCTTTCTTGAACAACAATTAGTTGAGGTATAATATTCTTCGAAGAACGGAGATTGTAGCGGTATGTGGACGCAGTAAATGGACATTTTCCTTACGGTGTTCATTTCAACCGCTATTCCTCTACAGGTTCGACTGTCGCGGAAAATATCAGCATTGAAAACTGCAATGAATTTCATTTGAAATATCATTTTTGACTTCAAATAAAATTTCTCCAATTTAGTCATGCATATGGCATTCTGGCATCCATTTTTATCTCGTCAGAGTATGAATACACCGCGAGAGTCTTTCACTCCCTCGCATTTATCGTTCTTTTATCCACCAAACATTCACTCTCTTTTCTCATTTTCTCCCTCTCGCATTCTTTCGCTTTCGATTTTCTCTCTGGGAAAATTGCTGACCCAACGCATGTTATCGGAACCCACCACAACACGGTGCCGCGTCCGATTCGGCCACAATCCGTTCAGTTACGACCAACATCTCGCACGAATCGGGCGGACGGGAACTGAGGAGAGTTTGTAATGCGAGTTATGAAACTTACAATTCCTAATCTCTGCTGCTACTATTGTTACCACACTGTTGGAACTGTTACCACCGCGCTGCTGTTTGTTGAAAAGCTCCACGCTATTAGTTCGCATTCGTAGGGTTCCCCGAGGGATTGTGCCATTTGGTCTGTTTGTGGTGTGGTTTGGTAAGCGGGCGGTCATTGTTGATTGTATTGTGAAATTGGACAATAACTTCGATTGTGCGAAACGGCGAATGGGAGTCGTTCGGGAGTGCGTTTCTGCGTTTCTTAGTCAGTCATTGGTCAGAGTCTGGAGATCGTTTCTGCTGATCACGACGAAACCAGTCGGAAGTAGAGAGTAGCAGTTCTGCTTCAGTTCTCCTAGCGAATTAGTCTACGGAACCGAACTGTTATATATACGTAGTGAACGCGGCGAAGAGAGGATAGAACGAACGCGAGGGGGCGTTTGGTGGAGAAAAGTTAATTGCCGGGGGGAAACCGATTGGTGCGGGGAAAATACTAATCAACTTCAAAGCTGAAACGTTGTGTCTGTAAATAGTCGCTGGAGGGAAGAAGACGAAGCGAGCGGAAAGGTAATCGCATTAGTGGATAATTCTCTAGTGCAATTGATCGTTTTATCGCCTTAAGCTGGATAACGCTCGATCGGATCGGAGAAAACCGAAGCAAACTTAAGCAAGAATAAAGTGAGTGTTTGCGTGGACCGCCCGAGTGCGTGCGTGTGTGTATGCGTGCGCGGATGGAAAGAAGCTGCTCCGGAAAAACCGCGAGCTCGCGAGATCAAACGATTTGTGTTGGTGAACTCTGCGCCGGGAGATGTGTCAGTCCTCGCGGATCGGCCTGATTTCCCTGCAGAAGCGGGCGCATTTTCCGCGGCTCTTTGCGTGACCGGTCCTCGTCGTGATGATGGGGCCTTGTGGGAAGCAATGAGTAATTGGCCGTGTCTGAAAGAAGAGTAAAAATAGTGCGTTTTCGGTGTGTTTTTTTTTGGTTTGGTTTGTTGTTGTGGTTCCCGACGATGAATGGCAGCTGAAGGTGGCCACCTTTTTTTCCTGCTGCGAATGGTGTTGCCCCAAGAATGAAATTCTCCGCGGCAATAAATGTGTGTGAATATATTTTAAGCGCAATCATCAGCACCATTGGAAAAAGTGTCTGATTTGGTTAAACTGATTCAAGATGAGCCTCTGAGGTCGGAATAATTGTTTGTGTACATACCTACGTGAAGATTTGCCCGACTTCTAGCCGAGAGCGCGTTTTAAGTTAGGGCGGAAGAAAGTAACGAAACAAACATAGAAGTGTGTTTCGAAAGTGCGCGCGCTAAGGTTTATGGCCACAGCACTTTCAGGTGCGCTATTATAATCGTCTTGGCATTGGGCCGCCGGTCAGCAA
Organism: Toxorhynchites rutilus septentrionalis; assembly: GCF_029784135.1. Classification (NCBI taxonomy): domain Eukaryota; kingdom Metazoa; phylum Arthropoda; class Insecta; order Diptera; family Culicidae; genus Toxorhynchites; species Toxorhynchites rutilus. The sequence goes on along the minus strand of NC_073745.1, from coordinate 320,037,977 downwards.
AGGAAAGCAGTCCTGCTTATAGTTGAGTAGTGGGTAGTGTAGAGTGTGTGTGTGTATTCTAGGGTCCGGTAGTTTTCCTTAGAGCTGACCTGGTCGCTCGGTGAGCTGTTGTTGTTATGGTTCTTGCTGACGGATTGAGCGCCGCTGGTTTAACATCGTTCGGAGTGGAACAGAAGCAGTCGCAGAAGGAGAAGAAGAAGACGTGAAAAAGCAGCTGGAGGTGCAATTTTCAGTAGCCGTGGTGCTATTAGCATATTGAAAGGTAAATACAGGGGTGATAGTGAATAATTACCGCATTGCCCCCCAGAACCGGTGTGATTAGACGGGGCAAAGTTTACCTGGTTGTCTGGCCGAACCAATGTCAAAAACGAGTACCCCAGCGTTTTTGACATTGGTTTCGAGCATTTGGTGGTTCGTTCACGTTGTGAGGTGGCGGAAGGGGCGGTCAAGGTGGCAGAAATTTGGATTATAGAAGTTTTTCGATTTATCGATGAATAGCAGATTGAATTGTGAATTTCAATTTTCTTGTCATTAGGAAAGGTTGATTGATTCGTTGTTTTTGAGAGGCTTTAAATTTTGCAGTTCATTCGTCTCTAAAAAGGAAAGCCTTTAAATAAAACAAAAAAAAAACACGGATTTACGGTAATTAGAAGTGGGCACTGCCGACAGACATTTCGAAATGCAGGTAACAATCGGACCGACACTGGTCTCGTGATTAACCCTTTGAATACGGGGGAGTGCGATAGCGCTCCTCTTGTTGGATGCTAATATTTTTGACCTGGCACCTCATAACGTAGAATTTCGTCTTTCGGGGACATTTGTAAAAGAGCACTTAACGCGCTTTGTGCAGTAAACGATAATTGCGAATGAAATTGTGTAAATATTATATTCTCATTATTTTAAAACAATAATATATATACAAGTAAGGAAGTTAACGTTATTAAATTTAATAAAACCCACTTTTTATGTGTGTGTTTTTCATCAATACAACTTTTGTGATCTAATCAGTTATCCGTGTTCTTTAGTATATTTTCAAATATACCCAAACTCATCCACATTTTTGGCATATACTCACAAAATTTGCTCCGCACTCAAACGTTTAAGACAAGTTAAGACAGATTGCTTGACCATAATGGGAATTCATTACCATGCATTGGCTACTAATGGAAAGCAACAGTATGACAACGTCTGACGAATTTTTTTTAGTTCTTTAGTTCTATTAGTTTTTGAGACTTTCAGCCTCCTGGGCTGGTTCGTCTCAGACGTCTGACGATTCGATTACAGCGCGGTCTATATTATATACAGTCTCCGATTTCATTTCACTGTATATAATCGAATCGTGTATTTAATCGAGTCAACAAAAAAAAGTGTTTTTATTGTTTTTTTGGCATATATAATTCGTTTATTGAAAATAAAATAGGAATTTAATTTTTGATTTTTGATTTCAGAAAACACCTTTTTCATATGAAAAAAAAAGTTTTCTTCGGAATCTCTCAGAAGGTGATAAATGATCAAATTTGATGAAAAAAATCCTTCTACGCATATGTTCGAATTCCAACAATAACAGAGTTATAGTACTTTTTTTTGTCCCGGACTCTGTTGCCTCAAACTGGTTCTACACTAAAAAGTACGCTGCGTAAGCCAATTCTGTTGCCTTCATTTGAATGTTGAGAAAAATTAGTACAGATTATAGTAGTGGAACAACTAAATTAGCGGATCTAAATACAGTCAAGTCTCCCTAACTCGATATCCAAAGGGACCATCGAGTTAGGGAGGTATCGAGATACAGAATATTTTTTCCTAATTTATTTTTATGTCTCAAATTGTCATATATTAGGGTAAGTGTCCCAATTATGGTATGAATTTGAATTTTTGATTCATTCCCTTAAAGTGAAAAAACACCTTTCTCATATAAAATTTTTTTTTTCCAGAATCTTTCAGGAGGTGATAGACGGTTATATTTCACGAAAAAAATCCTTCTACGCATATGTTAGAATTTCAACGATGACACACTTATAGAACTTTTTCTTTGTTTCGGATTCTGTTGGCTCAAACTGACTCTACATTGAAAAGTATGCTACGTAATCCGATTTTGTTGCTTTCATTTGAAAAATGAGAAAATTTAGTACAGGATATAGTAGTGGAACATCTAAATTAGTGGATTAAACATTTTTGAAGTGGAAAATTTAAGTTTTTTTTTATTTGTAATTATTAATTTTATCCTAAAAATTCATACTAAACTTGATTGTTTCTATCAATTAAATTAAAGCTCTCTAACCTCTCTACAATTTGTTCTTTGACGCCCAACTTCTATCTCTCTTAATTTCGCTGCAATATCGATATAAACAATTCCTGATGAAGATTCAATGAAAATCTTCAAAAATCGCGATTTTTAACCCACTGTACTTATAAAAGCCACTTAAATTTCACCTTAATGCTGAAAGGTTAATTTTTTTTCTTGAAATTATTCATATTTGAATTATAAAAAAAAAATTTTTTTTCAAACTGTATACAATCGAGTCCTAAATTTTACATAATCGAGTTTGTATATAATCGAGTCCGACTTGCACGATGCACTAGGTTAACAAAGAAAATATTGATTAAGTATGTTACTCAAACTGAATTGTAACGATCACGCAGGAACTGTTCAATCACAAAGAAATGTTCGAATAGTTTCACAGGAACATTTTCAGTTGATTTCAACATTCCGGACATATTCTTCAGGTTTGATTAAACGTTCGAATTAACATCTCAATAGAACTACTATATTCAGCGTTTTTCTCAGGTTTTTCAACACTTTCCAGTATATCGGTATCTGGCATCAGACCGCTCCAGCTTCTCGATTCTGACCAACCTTGTATGCTTTTGGTCTAGATACAATTTTCCATTCCGATTCCATTTTTACTTTAGTTTGAGTAGTGTTGATACCGCACTTTGTGCAATACTGAAATTATTTGCAGCTTCAGACCCCTTCCGTCCATATTTTTCGACCTGCTCGATGATGCTCGAACCTTGCGCAATGGTTAGCGTTTCGATTGTTCGCTTGAAAGGTTTCTCGTGGTTTTCCATACTTGAAAAGCAATTGTTTGATGACACGAACACTCCGTCTTCACTTTCAAGGGCAATTGAAATTTGAGGTAATAACGCACAAAAACATGTACGCGAAAATCAATCGAGTTAGGGAGGTGAAAATCCATGGAAAAATGAATCAAAACACATCGAGTAAGAGAGGCATCGAGTTAGGGAGGTATCGTGTTATGGAGAGAAGAATGCTTGTAAAATCGAAGGTGCCATGAAATCCATCGAGTTAGGGAATATATCGAGATACAGAACATCGAGTTAGGGAGAGTTGACTGTAACTCTTTTGGAAGTGAAAAAAGTTAGTAATTTTTAATGTGTGATTATTATTTTATCTCAAAAAATCATAGCGAACTTGATAGTTTCTATCAATCTAATAAAAGTTCTCAAACCATTCTACAATTTATTCATTGACACCCAACTTCTATCTTCATTATTTTGGTTTGAATATAAACAATTTCAAGCAAAATCTTCAAAAATCACGATTTTTACCCCACTGTACATGTAATAGCCACTTAAATTTCACCTCAACGTTCAAAGGTTACATTTATTACATCATATTTGAAATGTAAAAAAACAAATTTTTCAAACTGTATATAATCGAGTCCAAAATTGTATATAATCGAGTCCGATCTGTATATACAATTTTGGACTCGATTATATGAAGTTTGAAATGTTTTTTTACATTTCAAATATGACATATTTCAAGCAAAAACGTAACCTTTCAATGTGAAAGTGGAATTCAAGTGGTTATTATATGTATAGTGGGGTAAAAATAGTGATTTTTGAAGATGTTGCTTGAATTTTCACCACGATTTTTTTATATTGATAGTGCAGTGAAATTAAGAAAGATAGAAGTTATGTGTCAAAGAACAAATTGTAGAACGGTCAGAGAGATTTAATTTAATTCATAGAAACAATCAAATTTAACTTGATTTTTTTAGGGAAAAATTTATAATAACACATTAAAAATTACTAGCTTTTAGGTTTTCACTTCCGAAATGTTATTTAAATCCACTAATTTTGATGTTCCACTCAGTGATCCTCGATAATCGTTCGATTAATCGATTAATCAAATACTTCCTAAAGAACTCGATTATTAATCGAACGAATACTGCGCAACCAATAATCGAAACGAACGAATAGTTGACTTCGATAAATCGATCCAAACCCAGAGAAAAAACACGTAGCGGTAGTGGGGGCAAATTGGTCATGGGGGGCAAAGTGGTCACCTGCTTGTTTGGTAGTATAACTATTGACTATAGATGCCGTATTGATAGTCACCTTATGTTTGAAGAATTTAATGACTTTTGAGTTACCCGGTACTTCAGTAGATCTGCCGCATGTCAAAATACAAATAAAAACAGAAATAGCTCGAGATAGCTATTCGGCCGTAGTTCTGTGCGCATGGTATTTAAGGAATTTCTCGTGAAATTTAGTTTATACAATCTGATATATTGGACAAATCATCAGTTTGGACGATTCTAGGAGAGGTGAAAAGATATTTTGTTTAATCTTAGCGAATAATTCGCACAGAAATTACTTTGATGTTTGGGGCCAAAGTGGTCATAGGTGAATAACGAATTACAATGTTTTGTCTACTAAAGCTGATATACCTCATGACATTCTGCTCTTGAAGAGGTTCCTTTTGTGGCTTAGACCTTGGAAAAATATGCCACTCCAACTAAACCAAGCCCCATTATGCGGAACGTTATGTGTTTCTTACTTCGCTTTTGTATGCATGAGAAAATTTAAGTTGAGACTCTAGGTGAATAGGTCAAGCTTATTTCATACATGTAACTACTATATCAAGTATGATTTGAACAAATTTGGACGAAAAAAACACATAAATCTATCCCATTTAGCTTGAAATGTGGGGGTGACCACTTTACCTCCAAGCAAAAAAAAATCGATTTTCCACCTTTTTTTCCAATGATGAAAAGTCTACTATTTTGAATTTTTATAGTAAAAGTCGTTTGCTATTTTCAAGATATGAGTTTAACTATAATATTCTTTCGAGAAACAAGAATTAAATCGGTATGTGGGTGCTGGAAATGGACATATTCCTTAGGGTGACCACTATGCCCCCACTTCCCCTACGGCCGCCGCAGTTTTATCTCTAAATTCAATCATTAGAGGAACTGGTTCAAAATCGGTACCCCATTTTGTTTTTTTGGACTTAGCTCTTGGCCAATGCTCGGAATTTCTTCATATTATATCAGTTTATGAAGGGATCTATTGCGGACATTTCCTCGCAAATCGATTTCAAAAATTTTGATTTGGCTCGGAGCTTTGAGCATGGAAGTCAAACAACTCAAATTCGAGTACCCGAGGTGCCTGGGTATAAATTTGGCACCCCATATTTTTATTTTTATTGATATTTTCATACGAAAAAGAAGTTAAGTACACTATCTTACGTAAATTAACTCAACTGTGACGAAAAAGCGTGCAATTTTACAAAACAAAGAGGAACAAAAAAAAAAGGTTTTTTTCAAGAAAAAGTGAACAAAATTCATCTCGATTTATTTCTAACTAAAAAAGTAAAACGAATCAAAAGTATTTACAAAAAGTTGCAAGCGTAGTAATCAGTCTCGCAATCGGTGCAGGCGGAATGGGCCCAATTTTTACATATGCAACATTGAATCCAATCGTTCCCAGAAATGTTTGATTCTTCACAAAAAATGCAAATAGCCAGGTCCTTTTTCTTTGAAGGTTTGGTTTATCCCCAAATCGGGCGAAATTTTATTTTGCATGCAATACTTGGCGTAGTGTATCATCAACACTATGTTCACATTGAGGTGCCAAATTACCTGCATACCGAATTTTAACTTTGGAATGAAATCTATGAAATTTGTGATTAAAATCTCGATACACTTACTCGAATTCGTTGAAGAACGTCAATTTCTTGATTCAAATCAGCTTTAATTTTCGAGATTTCAAAAACTACAAAACTTAATTTTTTTTTTAAACACAGATATTTTGGGTTTTTGGCATCTGACGTTTGTTACTACATTACTAGAACCCTTTTTTATTCACCAACCAGAGTGGGCTCATTACCGCCGGAGATCCGGGTGGGTACCGAATTACCCACTTCCAAAATATTATTTAAATACTTCAATTTAGATGTTCCACTAATATATCCTATACTAAATTTTCTAATCTTTCAAATAAAAGCAACAGAATTGGCTTACGTAGCGTACTCTTTAATGTAGAGCCAGTTCGAGGCAACAGAGTTCGAAACAAAAAAAAAGCTCTATAACTCTGTCATTGATGAAATTCGAACATATGCGTGGAAGGATTTTTTCCATCAAATAAGATCATCTATCACCACATGAGAGATTCTGGAAATTTCATGTGAGAAAAGTGTTTTAGGATTTTAGGGGATGAATCAAAAATAAAATTATTCTGTTATTTTCAATAAACGAAAAATATATACATAAAAAACAAATTGAAACAAATTTTTTTTTATTCGATTATATACAGTAAAAAGAAATCGGAGACTGTATATAATGGAGTCCACGCTGTATAATCGAGTTAAAAAATGTGTTTTTTGCATATATTTTTCTTTTATTGAAAATCAAAGAGGAATTTAATTTTGATTCATCCCCTTAATGTCAGAAAAAACACGTTTCTCAATTGAAAAAAAAAAGTCCAGGATCTCTCAGAAGGTGGTGAAAAAATCCTTCCACGCATATGTTCCAATTTCAACAATAACAGAGTTATAGAACTTTTCCCGGACTCTGTTGCCTCAAACTGGCTCTACACTAAAAAGTACGCTGTGTAAGCTAATTCTGTTGCCTTCATTTGAAAGATGAGAAAAATTAGTACAGATTATAGTAGTGGAACAACTAAATTAGTGTATTTAAATAACTCTTTTGGAAGTGAAAAAAGTAATTTTTAATGTGTGATTATTAATTTTATCCCAAAAAATCATATTGAACTTGATTGTTTCTATCAATCAAATTAAAGTTCTCAAACCACTCTACAATTTGTTCTTTGACACCCAACTTCTATCTTCATTATTTTGACAGCAATATCGATATAAACAATTCCTGGTGAAAATTCAAGCAAAATCTTCAAAAATCACGTTTTTTACCCCACTGTAGGGGAAAAGGGGGGAATTTGGGCCACCTAAGCAAATCGTCTAATATTTTCAAACCAATACGGTCTAAATAAAAAATGTCACATTGTATACTAAGCTACATTTGTTTTCTCTCAATCAATAATGTTCAATCATTATATCGAGCTTTAAACTACCAAATATATCATAAAATAAAAGAGATGATTTTTGGACATTAAAATTTGATGCGGGGTGATTTGGACCATCTGTGGTGTGATATGGTCCAGCGTGTGTTTCATCGAAAAAAAAAAAATTACTATGTAAAGTGTTTTGGGGCAAGGGGACGAATGATTGTCTTGCGTTGCTTTCTTCAGAAATTCAAATGGCTTACACCGAAAAAAAAACAAATGGCTTCAGTATTCTTGGACATAAAGGGGGCCTTTGATTCTGTTTCAATAGAGGTTTTGTCAGACAAATTGCACTCTCGGGGTCTGCCGCCTCTATTGAATAATATGTTATATACGAGGGTCACTATTTATATTTCGGGAATAGGAACAAAAACAAATAGTTAAGCTGCAAATATGTTTTTATTATTTTTCAATGTACTCGCCACGATGATCGATACACGCTTGCATGCGCTTAAACCAATTTTCAAAGCATTTATTCCAATCGACACGAGCCTTTTTTTTGAGCGATTGTCAAATTATGTGGGATCCAACGTGAACATAATTTTCGCACAACTAAGTGTTCATGTAAAATCGCATATATGCTGGTGGAACTAATGCTTAGGGATGCCTCAATCTCACAATAGGTTACATGGCGATCTTGCTTAATCATTTCGTGCACAGCATCGATGTTTTCTGGCACTACAGTCGATTTTGGACGACCTTCACGAAACTCGTCGGACAGCGAACTACGACCACGATTGAATTCACTATACCAGCGATACACAGTGGTTTTTGATGGAGCTTCATCGCCAAAAGTCAAATTAAGTTGATTGACGCACTCTTGTTGTGATAATCCACGTCGAAAGTCGTAAAAAATCATCGCACGAAAATGTTCACGATTCAGTTCCATTTTTTTGCCGAGACCAAACTTTCAACTAAATATAAAATAAACAAATAGCGTCCGTATGACAAAATGTTCTGAGTACGTATATCGTCAAAAATGTCAAACTTTACGATGGAACCGTCAGATGCAACTCACATGACATCAGTGTTGCCAATTCCCGAAATATAAATAGTGACCCACGTAACATGCTTTGTGAGAAACATTTGAACTTTTCTCACGGAGATTCGGCAGTAAGTCGGGTCTCTTACATGGGCCTCCCTCAGGGCTCATGTTTAAGCCCCCTTTTGTACAACTTCTATGTAAGCGACATTGACAATTGTCTTACACAAAATTGCAGCCTAAGACAACTTGCAGATGATGGAGTGGTGTCTGTCGTAGGATCAAACGAATCCGACCTGCAAGAACACTTACCAGATACTTTGAACAATTTTTCAACCTGGGCCATTGGGCTAGGGATAGAATTCTCCACGGAGAAAACAGAGATGGTGGTTTTTTCTAGGAAGCATAGACCAGCAAAACCAAAGCTTCAACTTTTGGGTAAACCGATCACTCATGCTATGTCATTCAAGTATCTTGGGGTCTGGTTCGACTTCAAATGTACTTGGGGGGCCCATATTAGGTATCTGAGTAAAAAATGCCAACAAAGAATAAACTTTCTCCGTACAATTACCGGCACCTGGTGGGGAGCCCATCCCGAAGATCTTATAATGTTGTATCGAACAACTATTCTCTCAGTGATGGAGTATGGCAGTTTCTGTTTTCAGTCAGCTGCCAAAACACACCTCATTAAACTCGAGCGAGTTCAGTATCTTTGTCTCCGTATTGCGTTGGGATGTACGCCCTCAACGCATACCACGAGTCTCGAGGTTTTGGCAGGTCTACTCCCACTAAAAGATCGCTTCAATTTATTATCTCTTCGGTTCCTCATCCGGGGTAAGGTTATGAACCCATTGGTGATCGGAAATTTTGAGCAACTGAGCGAGCTAAATTTTCATTCTGGATTTATGAGTTCATATCATGAATTCATATCCATGCAGGCAGAGCTGCGATTTGTCGTGAGAATCAAGTGATGGTACTCACACAAAGATAATCAACAAATTTTGTACTACGATTATCTTTGGTGACCATCCCAAAGCCAGTCCAATAGTGTGAGAAGAGTATTATCACAACACTAACACATGGTGAGCTTCTACTTGACAGCAGAAATCCGAGCTCCTTAGTGAGTGTCCCGTTGCTGAAATGTCAGAATAGTGCGACACTCAAAAGTCTGGCTGATGGTTTGGTGTTTGGCGATATTCACAACATTCGCCTCTTTGTGTTCGTTCTTCACGACCAGGGATGCCAGATGTAAATATACAGTTTCATTTTAATTACAATTTGAAGAATTTTGTATTTTCAGACATGTATTTTCTTTTCATCTATTCAGATGGCCTTAACGTTTTTAGTGGCACTTCGCCAACTCTACGTAGTATTACACATGTCATTCGTATTAGTACTTAGTACTTATTTTGAAACCCGTTCGACTTCGATTTTTTTACCAAATTTGTTTCTCATCATTGCAAGGCTGCTAAATTTGTAGACATGTTCGCAATTGATTCAACACAATCCTGTCTATCCTGTTGCAGACTTATATTTTCAGTTGCAGACTGCAGGGATATGGTATTTCTTCTCTTTATGACTTGATTCCCTGCGCTAACGACCCCTTTTTTCATTCATTACTTTGCTATTCTCGAAGTTACAAAAATATCTGCCATTTATACACATCAACGTTTCAGATTTTTGACGAAATCTGAAACGTTGATGTGTATAAATGGCATCTCTGGAGGTGAGGACATTTATTCTGACAAAGGCCAACACGAAAACAAAAAGTCACCAAGGATTTTTGTATACATTATACATCAAATATTTTTGTGTACAATGGCTCTCTGGGTTGACCGCTACCGACCGCGCCAGCTGTCCAAACTGGACTACCACAAAACGCAAGTTACGCATCTGATTGATATTTGCTACCAGGGAGACTTCCTGCATGTTCTACGGTCCTTCCAGGCCAGTAAGAAAACTCGCATCATGTGTCTGCTGCGGAAACTTAACCAACCGGGTGCGGAACGGCTACGCAATGAGATAATGAACTTCACAACGCCCTCGAACCGGAAGATGGAAATCAGGACCATCAGCAGTAATTACCACATGGAGTTGAATTCATCGGTTGTCGGGATATATAACAGGGTGCTCGTGTCGGATTTGATCAAGCAAATTGATTCCAGTGAATATGAGATTCGTCTTGTCCGAGGTGGATTAGTTGACCAAAGATACTCTGGATGTGCTGAGAAGAACCATTGAAAAGTATTTATCTACGTTCAGATTGATTTTGTGCGCCAATTCTACTCCACGGGTTATTCGTGCGGTTAGGAGTTGTTGCTTGGGAATAAGAGTGCCGGCTCTATCTTAGAAGGATATTCTTCAAATTTTAAATGTAAGATTGTCATTTGTTCGATTCTTGAATGTAACAACACTATTTGCATTTCAGCACATTCCTTCGGAGCTAGCGAAAAGAATGATGCTATCCTCATGCTGGAAGCTTGCAAGGTACAACACTAACCGTTCACGGTCATAAGAGGTGCCGGGAATCGACTGGCCAATATTCCATCGAGAAACCGCCAATCAGATTTCTCTCGAACAAAGTCCACAGAAGCTGGAAGTGATGAGGGAACAGCTATACCAGCTGCTATCACAAGGCGTTCTATCGAATTTTATAATCTGTGGATTGGTACCGAATCTGATTAAAAACTGCGATATGAGTCTGAAGACGCAAACGTTGAATTTTTCCGGGCATCATGAACACCGGATGCAGCAAGGAAGCAAACATATATTCCATCTGGAAGTGTTCGTGGCGCAGTTTGTGGCACTGTATAAGAAGTTTCTCAATAAAGCCTCAATGGAAGTGGATGATTTTTGAGCGATTCTTTGAGATCGCAATTTTCTTTCGTTTTATGAAAAAATAAAATTTTTGTGTTCATCTCACGTTTATTAACTAAACTTCAGTAGTTCTGGTAATTATTAACTCTAAATAAAAAAAAACACGCCTTGTCGGTTTTCAATCGGATCGTTTTCATGGTTCGCAAATAATTATGAAATGATAAATTTATCAATATACTTAAATACCATTTCATTCAAAAACCATTATGCTGCACCATGTTTATTTTAAAATTATATTTAATGTAACTTTTAAAATTCTGACACCATAATATTTTTTATTATAAATGTCTATTCATTTTGACTACAAGAAATAAATATTCGTTCGGTTAATCGAATTTTGAAAGACAAATGTTCGAATGAATCGATTAATCGATAATCAAATAAACGAAAAATTTAGACACCTCTAACAACAACAACAACTTCTACTTCAACAAACTAATTTAAACAACCGTCGCGATTGTCAAAAATGATTGGAACTGTCTGATCACTCACATTTCTGCTACCATCGTACGCCACAACCACCGCTCTCGTAACGTAAAGTTGAAAACAGAGCGATCGGCAGTGAGAGGCACTGGAACCAACCGTCATTTGGTTAGGTGTTAGAAACAAAAAAGTGAGTATCACTACTGACTATTTGGATCTCACGTGTCGTGAGAGGAATTGAGTGACTATGGTCAGTTTTTTTGTGACATTGACGGTGATGGATTGCAGCTCTGCATGCAGGTTGATCCTTCTTCGTATATTCCCAACCGTGTTTGTTTCCCTGACTACATCAATTCCTCTGTGCATTTTGATCTGTTGAAGGAGAAAATCCATGATATTCCAGATTATCTTCTATCGGGGATCGTTTCTACGATCTTCAATGCAAAGTATGGGCGTATCAATTGTGATAATATGTACTTTACTGATGGGTCCTCTATGAATGAGTCCATAGGATTTGGAGTGTTCAACGTATTTTTTAGCACCTCACACAGTCTTCAGTATCCTTGCTCAGTATATATTGCTGAATTGGCAGCAATTCATTGGGCGCTGGACAGCGTCGCCTCACGACCTGTTGAACACTATTACATTGTAACGGATAGTCTTAGCTCTGTCGAAGCTATCCGTTCAGTGAGGCCGGAAAAGCACTCGCCGTACTTCCTTGAGAGAATACGACAAATTTTGAGTGCTTTATCCAGACGCTGTTATGTCATCTCCTTTATTTGGGTCCCTTCACATTGCTCAATTCTGGGTAATGAGAGGGCTGACTCATTAGCAAAGGTGGGTGCGATTGAAGGCGACATTTATCAGCATCAAATCGCCTTCAATGAATTTTATTCTTTAGTCCGTAAAAGTACAATCGCTAACTGGTAACGCAAGTGGAACGAAGATGAATTGGGTCGGTGGTTTCACTCGATTATCCCTAAGGTTAGCCTTAAACCATGGTTCAAAAGTCTGGACTTGAGTCGGGACGTTATTCGCACCTTCTCTAGACTCATGTCCAATCACTGTTCGTTAGATGCACTACTCTTCCGTTTCAATCTTGCCAGCAGCAATATCTGTGTTTGTGGCCAAGGTTACCACGACATCGAACACGTTGTTTGGTCGTGCGAGGGATATGTTGTTGCCAGATCGAATTTAGAAAAATCTCTTCGGACCAGAGGAAGGCAGCCCAATGTGCCGGTGAGAGATGTGTTGTCTCGGCTAGATCTTGATTACATGGTCCAAATATATGTTTTCCTTAAAACTATCGATCTTCGAGTGTGATTGTTCTTACACCCTTTACCCTTCCTTTTCGTCTTTTGCGAGCTATCGGTTCCCTTCCATTAGGATAAGTTGAATTGTAATACATATTAGATGTAATGATAGTTTTTAAGAATTGAGTGTGAAGTGTGAATGTGAATGTGAATGAGAATGTGAGTATGAGTGTGAACATTGTTACAATCTCCTGAAAATGAATGAAAAAAAATATGTCACCCTTCTAAACTCGAGTCGACCGCGAGTAATCGGTTTCCTATTTTATTAACCATAGAAATAAGGAAACATATTAATATATGCTAGTAGAAATATAGTTAAGAGTTTGGCTCCTTTAAACTTATGTAACTGAGCCTGTAAAAATAAACGATTTAATAAATATAAAAGTGTTTTGGGAATAATGTTACAATCAGTAACGGTGTTCTGGAATCGATACCATGTGCTTGGCAATATTCCAGACCAGAAAAATTAGATTGAAACCTTCTCGAATTCTGCATGGATTTTTTCACTGTTTTTCGAGCATTTTCAAACACTTGGTGCTTGGTCAAAGGAAATTCGTTCTTGATGGCCTGCGCTGCTCTTTCAAGCTCCTCGTTCTTCCAACGTTGTCTGCCCATCCTCTTTTTGTTATCCAGTGGCATCTGGAATCAATTAGGCCAAAGAAAACCTCAAATCTGTAGGACCAATGCACCCCACAAAAATGTGTCCATGTCACCCCACACAACATGCAAAAATTAAAATGCAATTAATTTCATTTATTGTTATCAAACTTACAGTTTAGCTGCATCAAATTGTTCCTCTTCTGTAGACGAACAGAACTTTACTGCACAATACACGAAATTACTCTGAATTACTCGAGAACTTATCAAGCAAATGGAATCAAACTTGACATATAGAGATTTTAGAGATCGGCAAACGTTTCTATGGTAGTTCGACACTCCTCACCCCTAAGGGAGGCTGCCATACAAATGAAGCATAAATTTCTGCATAACTCAAAAACTAATCTAGCAAATAGAGCCAAATTTAGCATATGAAGGTTTTAGGAAGCAAGCAACGTTTCTATGGTAAATGGACACTCCTCGCACCTCTCTAGTGGGGGGGGATGGTCTGTCATAAGAATGAAACACAAATTTCCGCATAACTCAAGAACTAATCAAGTAAAAAGAACCAAATTTGGTATATGGAGGGTTTAGGTGGCAATAAATGATTCTACGGTGGTTTGGCACTCTTCCCCCTCCCTAAGAAGGGGGGGCGGAGACCGCATTACTCGAGAATCGAATTTTACATACGAGAAATTTTTCTACTATTGTACGACACTCCTCCCTCCTCAGGAATGGAGAGGGGGTCCCTTCAAAATAATTCACATATTTCAACCAAACATATTCTCACCAAACATGGCAATCGAAAAATTTCGGAAAACTCTGAAGGAAAATGGGAAAATTCGGAAAATTCTATTCGCATATGTTCTACAATTACATATTGACAAGCGTTTTTAGTCCATTTGTTTTTTGCGCTAACGAAATTGATCCTCGTTCGAAAGTGGAAATGGAATTTAATGTGATAAAACGAACTCCTATATCGTCTTCTATCTATATAAATAAAAATGGATCGCCGAATGTGTTGATAAGAGCAAAACTCGAGGAAGGAATTCTCGCGTAACTTTTGAAAAGGTCCAATGTAACATTTTCGTCAACTCGAGAAAAACGAAGTTGAAGACCCGAACATTAATCTGCGAATTGTATTGAAAGGTATCGATCTCTATCGCTCCTTTCACCACTAGCAGTCAAGAATAACTCTGAAAAACCAATCGTAACTGTTGTTCAGTGATTTGAGCTTAAATTTGAAGCCTAGTAACGAAAAATGTTACATTGGACGTTTTGACTGCCGCTTTTGGACATTGGACATATTACGTTGCACGATGCGAATCTGAAACTAACTACTAAACAGCAATTCAAATATCAGCATTTCGTTCTAAAGACATATTATTGTTGTTATCACTCGTTGAATTGCACTGAAATCGCTAACAACGCCTGTGAGAAGCATAAACCCAAAACGACCGAAGTACGACTTTGTGTTGTTTTGACTGCTTTGTTACTTTGGACGTTCCGAGCGTCGGAGGAAAGTGGCGTCCGAAGTAACAGCCGAATGCTTAAAATACGAATCTGCACATTGGATATTTTTTGTATCGGCGATAAAAAGATGAAGAAGATGGATACATCAACGATTGTTTTTGTAATGCATTCAATGATTGAAAACTAAGAGCATCCATTAACTCGATTTGTTTACTTTTGTTACATATGACCTTTTCAAAAGTTAAGCGAGAATTGTCCGATTTAGAGCTGTCTTTATTCTATCCTAATTTCCGTATCAAACATTTATTCCTTGTAACGGAGAAACATGTTATTTGCAAGTGGTTGAAAAATCTGAAAATAATCTGATAGTACTAGGAATTTTATAGTAAAAAGTAATTTTAAAGGGTAAATTAGAAGATCTATCAATGAACAGTTCTCCGATTGGACCCATGAACGTGCGCTTAGTAAGAAAACGTGGATGTGATAACGAAAAATAAATGTTGGGCAGGACGAAGTTTACCGGGTAAGCTAGTTTGCAATAAAATGATTCCGATGTTCTAAATACACTGTCAACAGAAATAAGTCATTAGTTATACAAATTAACCGAATAATAAAGTTTTAACACTTTCGTATATTTTCCTGCCACACCCTCTATTGTGAATTAGAAGCTCCCATTGTAATAAATTTTCAGGGAGTGTCTAAACCGATTGGTACAATAATCTCGTAAATCTATGAAGAAATGACTAGAAATGAGTTTGCGTAATGGTACTTTTTTTGTGACGCGACCGGCATTTAGTTACTGAATTTGTACTCCCAATATGTTCATATTTTCGACGTAGAACTACGCAATTATATTATGCAAACCACTTCGAATATTATCTTAGAATGCATGGAAATTTTTGTAATAGATTATGTTCTTCGTTACAAATAAATTTGATGAACGTCTTTTTTACGTTTGATGTGATGCCTGGGAGTACCAAAATATATGAACGGAAGAATTGTCAAACGATCGTTGTATTTTACATTTCCCGCTGAAATTACTGCACATTTCATGTTTACGTAGTTCTCGAACCGCGAAAGTTCATTCACCTCTAGTATCTGAAATGACGATTTTCCCAGGTTTCTCAGTTTAAAGGTACATTTTAGGGAAACATATTCCGGTCTGCATAACGACAAGCGAGTACAAAAGTACTCAACACCAAAAAATACTCCCGACTTGCATGTATTTACAAAGCGAATTCCCCCAGGTACATTGATTTTGAAGTCCGTGTTGGGGAATCGGTAAATCGGGCCAATCAAAACTTGGCAGTTAGGGCTTTTAAATAACACTTGACATTTTACAGTTATTCAATTGTTCATCTCATGAAAAATAATATTTTATTAATTGTGATAGACATGTGAAATATTTCCTATCAATTGATGCAAACATCTTTCCGATCTGTTAAGAAATGTTCGAGTTATAAGCATTCGAGATACGGGTATGGTTAGCACACAAATCGGCAGAACAAATCGATGGGAAAAAAGGAAGCTTCTCCAGTTTTCATGAATTTAAACCGTTTAGAGATTAGCGAATTGTAATGTATAGCATATCAAACAAATCTTAGAGAATTTCCGATTCGATTGGTATGCAAATCATGAGAATTTATTTGTTCACAGTGAAAATAGTTATTAACGTTAACTTTATTTCATAAAAACGTGACCTGTTTTCTAATTTTGCATCCTTCCTGAAAGACGTAGTTCTACGTCAAAAAAAAAAAGAGAAATATAGAGGCCTTTGTTCCGAAACCATGTAAACTACAACAAAAATACAATCAATAATTACAAAAACATGATCCAAATTTTCTGCAAACATAATGTCGATCATCTGAATCGATCCAGTAGTTCAAAAGTTATGAACTTTGTTAGAAAGTGCTTTATTTACAGTTTTATATGTACATTGCTATATAATTCCTTAATGAATTAGTACTTCTATTTACGTCAGAAGCTTCTAAATTGTACATAATGTATCTTATAAAAATTTTCAAAATTTTATATTTTATGTTTCTTTCACAGTTTATGTTAGGAAAATGTAGATTCTCGAAGATCAAATTTTGCTGCTGACTTATTGCATGAATATTTCTTATAATTTCTTGCCACAAAATGTTCACATTTTGGCACCCAGAAAATTTATGTTCTATCGTTTCGCATTGTCCGCACACCTGGCAATTCGGGTCATCTCTTCTCTCCTGTCTGTAAAGTAGCTCATTGTGGTGTAGTTTGCCATGAACCAGCAGATAATACATTGATTTTTCGTCAGAAGATAACTTTTTGTTGTTTATATCCTTCCATATCAGCTTCCAATTTCTAGTGCAACGTGTGGTGACTCCAACCGCTGGCAGCTGATTAAGGAAATGATGATAAATAATATTTGCCTTCGGTTCTTGCTGTATATGATCAGCGATTTCTTGAAGAGCAGCCTTAATAGTTTTGATGTGGATAAGGTCTGAAAGTGTTTGAGGAAGTTGCATATAGTAGTCTAGAGATGGTCCCTCGTTCAATGTTCTAAGATAACGATTTACTAACAGGGCCTTCGTTTTGAGAACAATCGAATGTAAACCCAATCCTCCTTTCGTATTTGGGCGAATAATATCAATCATTTTGACTCTTTGTGCGGGCACACCATTCCACAGAAAGAACCCAATTTGCTTTGTGAACAAAGCTACGTACTTATTTGGCATTGGGAGAATTGAGGATAAGTACCATAACTTGGAGCATATAAATGTGTTGAGAAGCATAACCTTTTGTTTTATGTTCACTATGCGTGGACGATTTAATTGTAGAAGGCCGTTCACACTACGATACACGGCTTCCCAGTTCTGTGCGACTGTATCCTTTATGCTGTTCTTAAAAAGGACACCAAGTATCTTGATGATGTCCTTTTTTATTATTCCTGTCCATGCAGGAAGCTGAGCACCGATCTCCATAGCAACGGTCTTCTCCATGTTCAGCTTTGCCCCTGCTGCCAAACCAAATTGTTCAAAACACTGCAAAATTTGTTGAATTTTCTCAGGACTTCGGACTATAATTGTTATGTCGTCTGCATACGCAACAACACATTCTCCCGGATCGTTGCATATTTCGGCCAAGTTGTCTAGTAGAGGTTGCAGGTACAGTACAAACAACAGCATGCTTAATGGGTCACCTTGTCTAACCGATCGTTTTATGTGAATATGTTGAGTGATGTGTCCATTGATTATTAATTGAGACTTGGCGCGTACTGAGAGAGTTGCCAGCAGACTCACAAAACGTGTATTGAAACCCATTCTTCTCATGCTCGATAACAGGTATGTGTGACTGACGCGGTCGAACGCATTACTGAGATCGCATGCAATTACGATTCCACCCGTTTATTCTTGTTTAGAAATTGCAATATGATCTCTAATTACACACGTGGCTTCAAAGGTTGTGTGACTTCCATTGCTACATTTTTGATGAGAAGAAAGAACCGCCGTTGATATTTTTTCAGCCCTTTGCTTCATCACTCTGCTGAATATTTTGTAATCTACGTTCAACAATGTTATTGGCCGAAGAGAGTTTATACCATTCCCCACTCCTTTTTTTCGAACCAACACAATCACTCCATCCTGTAGATCCTCTGTTACACGCCCGTTCTTGATCTCGTTCAGCACCAGCAGAAACTGTTGTTTGATTATTTCCCAGCATTTCTGATAAAATTCTTTTGAAAGGCCGCCCTTGCCCGGGGATTTGTTTGCTGCCGAACCTTTGATAGCCGCAAAAACTTCGTCGTATGTCAGGTCATCCATGAGTCGACTGTTCTCCTCATCATTTTCTTCTAGCGATCGTCTTGGATTGAAGCGGTTATCCACTTCAGTGTCCTGTTCGTCGAAAAGGTTTTGATAATGTCGCTGTACATGTCGACTTATTTGCTCCTTGTCCATAGTCCGCTGACCATTGATATCTAGGGATGCGATAGTTGTGTCTCGTTGCCGGTTAACTCGGTCCGCAATTTGGAAAATCGAAATGTCTTCCTCTCCCAGAAAAGTAGAGTTCTTATTTTTTTTTTGATTCGGAAAATTTCTTCTGTTTTTGTAGCATTATTGCTTTTATTTTGTTGATTTCAGTGGTACAGTCGCGGTTCTTATGTTTTGTTCAAACAAAAGTGATAAAAACCCATTGTGTCGTTGATTTTTTTTACACAGATTGAGTTTTTCCAACGAAAAAAAGAAGCGATTTTCCTTTTTGCATACAAAGACCACCAGTCAACCCACGAATTGTAATTTCGTTTTTGGCGGGACCAAAAATTCCACCTTTCTCGCAGTTCCGTCAAATTTTGTTCGGTCAGTAGATGATTGTTTATCTTCCAGAAAGGGCGCTCGATTGTTTGAGTACGTAATGGAAGGACTATCCGGGAAATAACAGATCTATGGTCACTGAAACAGTTTGATTCTAGCCTGCAGTATCGTACATTTGGGAGACATACTGGGGTAACATATATCCTGTCAATTCGAGACATTGACCGACCTCGAACGAAAGTATACTCAATTCGCTGATTGAAATGTTTCCATATATCCTTAAGGTTTATGCTATTGCACAGTCTTTTCAACATTGGGCTCATGTTTGAAACACCTGTCGCATCATTGTAATCAGTGACCGCGTTGAAATCTCCCAACATTATTGTGTGAGGAGGATGATTTTGTAAAAATAAGGAGATAGTGTGATTAAAGAAATCTTCTCTAATAGATCTGTTGTTCGAGCCTGATGGTGCGTACAAATTAATTATTCTTACTCTATTTTCATCATTTCCCAGATCAATGCATATGACCCTTGAGTCCAAGCTCCTTTGTATCTGTTTAACTTCGATTCCATTTCGTACGGCTATTGCAGTACCCCGCTCTGATTCATCAATATTTACTATCATATCATATCCAGGGATACAGATACTATCGTTAACCACCTCTTGCATTGCTATTATGTCTAAGTCTAGTGTGCGCACGAATGATCTTAACGAATTGATTTTGTTTGTGTTGCTTATACCATTCAAGTTTATAGTTGCGAAAGTGTAAGTAAAGTTCGTTACAGTATTCCTTGGATCCATTTCAGTTAAAACTTTTACTTGCCCTCTTATTTGCTCCTCGTATGACGTCGAACTCGCATGCAATCTTGCGCCGAAGACTCATCATCCGATATCTCCATTGTTTTATCTGATTTTCTGTTGAGAGAGTTTGATCTGCTGTTGGTCGGTGTGATGCGTGAGCGGTCACTTATGGTGCTCACTCCATCGTATCCCTCCGTTGTTTTATCCGGTGCTGCTTCAACAGTAGGCTCTCCTACGTCGGTCGATGAGGTCTTTACTGCTTTTTCTCTGAGTTCTGCATCATGCGGTGAGGCCGGTCGTTTGAAGTGTTGTGTTGCGGTTTGCGATTGTATTGACGGTTGGATCTGCGACGAAGATTGTGATTGTGATGATGATTGTGTTGATGAAGGTGCTGATGATGGTATGGATGCTGGTCGCTCCCCAGGCCTATCCGAGCTTCCCGTTTGCGCCAGTACTCTGGAGTATAGCGATCATTTGTTTTGTAGTGAAAGTTTTGAACGGTTCTCCGAACAGCTGACTCCAAAATGAACCTCCTGGTTGCAGTGACGACATGTCTGAATTTGGTTGGTGTATGTGACGTGTGAGCTGTACCCTTTGATGTTCACAAATGAAGGAATGGGACTCGTCATCCGAATACGAACAATACGGATTCCACTTGGTGTTTGCGAAAAGAATTGCGAATGACACATCTCGTGTTTGATGGAAATGATGTTCCCGTAGTTCGAAAGGTATTCGATGATCCACTCCTCTGGCATGTTTGGTGGTAGGTGATGGAGCTTAACATCAGTACCTCCATCCTCAACGTACAGACGTATACGGTGAGTTGTTCCGTTGTTGTTTAATGAGTACTTGTTATCGAACTCTTCAACCACTCTTTGAACTGCTTCTTCCGTCTTCATCTCCACAAACACCTTCCCTTCGATCCTATCAATTTGTATGGCTGCTACATCGATCGGTGTTAGTTTTAGGTTTTTTGCGATGAAGTTGAAAATGTTTTCATCCCTCAACTTGCGAATTCCACGAATGTCGATGAAGAAATTGCGCTCCCTCAACGAATCCATGGTTGCTGTTGGGGGCTTGATCCCAGGGACAAGCTTTAGACCCCTCAAAAAACGACTTTGGTTTACTTTTTGTTTGAACAATAGCGATCTCTTCGATTTTGCGACTATCTTGGTCTAGCACTAAAAAACGAACTGTTCTTGAGAACAAAAGGGCATTTTTTTGGAAAAAAGGGAAAAATATTAATTTTTCAGACCACCATAAAATGGAAATGGGCGTTTTAATAGAAATATTTAAAAAAAAATTATAGGAGGTTGTCTTCAAGATACGACCACATTGTTGACGTAAAAACTACGCTGTAGTTTAATTCAAGTCGCTTGTTTATAACTGTGGATATTGTTTTATAATGCTACAAAAATTTTGAAATAACCATTTTATAAATAACCATAATTTGACGATAATTGTTCGATGATGCATTCTTGTGCTCGCAGAACAATACATGTTCGAGATAAGCGCAGCTGTCATCCAGAAAGTTTTGCTACTGGCAAGCGAAATCACATACAAAATTTCAGAACGACATTTACGTTCGTGGTGACCAAATAAGCGAAATAAACTCTATAAAAATAACTCTATAGCACGCGAACCCAAATAAATTAATTACTTATTATAACTTATTGAATAACTTGGTATTCCCCAAATAATTTTTTGGTGCACAACCTTAACACCTGCTTCACCATAGCGTCAGTTCTATGCATTGATGGAATGTCAAAGGCACCAACGAAGCCTTTATGATGACAGTAAACAAACAATGCTTGGAAAAAGGCTGAATTTTTGCCTCAGCAGAGCGTAAATAATTCCCTCCCGCTATCTCCCCTCCTTGTTTATATTTATTGTATTTATCATTATTTATATGAGGTTTCAACGTAACGGAGATGCACTATTTTTACGTACGGGTTATGAAGTACGCACGTACGCACACAAATATCCATATATCGATGGCTTGAAGCAACCAAATATACACACACTTATCTCTGTTTTGCGCTCTTCTCAACAGAAGTCCTTTCTGTTGATATTGCCAGTCTAGATTAGCTTAGCTGTCATCCTTCGTGGAGAGAGTTTTCCTACCGCCATGCGAAACCAAATCACTGACAAAATTCCAGAACATTTATTTTCTTGGTGAGCTGACGATAGCATAGCTTGATGATTCCCCACACAAATGTGTAGCTCAAAACACTAATGTAATGGTGTGCAATGCTAGAGACATCAGCGAGTGAGTAATTTGGTCGCGTCCACAGCTCAGTCCAAAACGAAGACATGTGATGGGGCAAAACAAGGATGAACAAGCGATATTCATTGCTTTGAATACAGAACCATACTGAAAGTTTGCCTTCCTTCCTTGCTTCAGACTTCAAACTTATTCAGTTCATTCGTCTCTAGCCTTCAAAAAAGCCCTTGGAAAACTCTACTCTTTCCTCATATTACTCCTCCATCCCCATTGCCTTGAGAAAACCATTCGATCCCTCGCCGTCCAGCTCACCCAGCAACGGTGTTGTCCAGTCGGTGTCTTCACGAAGAATGAAGTTTGCCTCAGCAAGATCCACTGTTTATACTGTAGGTAAATATTCCCCATCGTTCTTCTTCATTTCCTTTGTTCACAGAGACTTTACATCTTACAATTTCCCCTTCTTTGCTCGTCGATAAGTTGCTCGTTACTGACAGCTCTGTTCGGGAAGGCACACAAATGGACAGAACAAATGTATGAGGAAGTGGGAATGTTTCCAATTTTGATCAATTTAAACCGTATACAGACTATGGGATTGTAATGTATAGCATATCAAACAAATCTTAGGCAGCTTCCGATTCGTTAGGCATGTAAATCGCCAGAATCCGTCCACGGCAATAATAGTTTTTAATGTTAACTTTATTTCATAACAACGTGACCTGTTTTCTGATTTGGTACCCTTAATGAAAGAAGTAGTTCTACGTCAAAAAAAACTCTTCCTATGGATATTGTAAATAAAAATAACTGTAACATTCGCTTTTTTCAGCATTGTCGTCACGACTACCAATTAACCGTTTAGGTAGGTGTAGATGAATTGGAAAACTCTTTCTCCATCCAGCTCACCCACCAAAAACTATTAATAGGGATTATATAGATGTAATCACGGTAATTTGTTTCAATCAACAGCAACAACAGCAGCAGCTCCAACAGATGCGACACGAGTCCGGTGCTGCACTCTCTGATCGCGTGAACAATTGTGGTTTAAATATTAACGACGTGCTAAAACCCGCCCCAGGACCTGAGCGCTGTGCAGAACAGAATGAATTATTGCATCGAGGTGCATACGCGAAACCTGTGCAGCTGATGATGAAGTGTGTGCGTTTCGTTGGTGTGTGACCAATATTTTTTGAGTTTTTTTTAACCCATTTACACGACGATTAAGGAACGAACTGTTCCGATGCCATGCTATGGCTTAAACATGTTCAAGAAAAAGACATCACTTTGGTGAAATTCGAACCTGTTATCCTGGTGAGGGACCCGGAGGGGGGTAATCCACGGACCGTCTTGCTGAGCTTTCTTCTCGGCCGAAGCATGTTACGTGGAGGTACCCTATACATAAATCTCAAAATTGCATTTTCATAAGTTTATGTTTTGCGCTGATTTATTCTGCGTACAGAACGAGTTGCGGTCTTCGAGTCGCGAAAAACGAAAGATCTGCCGGTTTTCAAAAACAAACCAGAACCAATCAAAAATTTGCACCGTAAGTGATTTTATACATATACGAGTTGAACAAGTTCACACCTCTCACACTGAGAGGGAGCAGCTCATGTTTCATTGTGTTTTAACTATTTTCGTATCAGAAAAAAAAACAAAACCAAACTGGTCCAATTTCACCGCAGTTCAGTTTGGACAGCCCGTTAAGTCACTGCTTAGCAGACACAATTAATCACGACTGGATTTAACGTTTCCAGATCACGTTCGGTGTCTCGCCAGAAAGTCGCTTATTTGCTGACACTGGGCTGAGTTATGTTACAGTGGATTAAATGAGTTGAGATGTGCGTTTTTTTTTTCGTTCGTGGCGAAACAATCGAAAAACCAACGAAATCGAGCGCGAGGTAAGGGTTGATCCATTCGCTCGTGATGAATAATACATGTTACGGATTAAATGAGATTCGTGTCATGTGCGAGAAAAAATATTTGAATTAGATAAAACTATCACGCCGTCAGGATTTGGTAGTTCTCCTCTGTAGATGAAGTTGATGAATTCAATCTAGAAAGTCGAAACCACTTTTCATTTAATCGCAAAGTCGATAAAACATGAATTGGAAAGCATATAGATTTATTTTCAATTACATCTTACACAGAAACAAATATGAGTTCCGCCAGTCAGAAAAACATTGTTTGAGGATGTTGAAGACACGACCGCATTGTTAACATTAGACTACGAAATTTCTCAAATTACCATTCAGCATTCACATGCACTTTTCTATGCTCGTTGTCTAGAGCGATATTGAAACACTCAACTAAACATATTGAATATAAAAGCAATTTTTCAGTATATTTCAGCAAAATTTCATTCCCAAAAACACAATTTCCAGAAAAAATAATCCATAAAGTATACTATCTTGACAATGTGTCGACTCCTTATTGCCAATGGACGCTAAGTATATATATTCCATCTTTTGGACAGTCGCTGCACCATTTTTGACAACGCATTAAATCAACAATTCTTACGAATGATTCAATCATACACAAACACTCTTGCCCTAACTGTATAAAAACCAGCGCGATACATCTTTTCATCGAGCCTCCACCGTATATGAGAACACAAGCAAACTACAGTGTGATTTTTTTAATTCACCACACTTGATCACCCATCCGAAGATATTTCGCTCTCCAATTTCAAGTCGAACAAAACTTCTGTTTGTGGATGTTGGCTGCTCGCTGACTGAAGCAGGACTAGAATTGAATCGGAGCCGAACATATTTTTATATGCATCTAGTTAATATTTTTCTACTGCTTTGTTCAAACTCTACAATATGCTTTCTTGGTACATATTTTGAGAATGCCTTCTAAAGCGAAAACTTTTTCACTTCCTTTCAACCCGATATCAAAATATGTAGTGAGGTTGGCCAGGACGTGCACAATATTTATAGTCTACAGTAGACATGCATCAATCGCTCACCAGTCATGACTAGAGATGTGCCATCCGCTCATGAGCTGTTACTTCGAATCGCTTCATCATAGTGAGCGGATTCGGATCGGCTCGCAATAAAAAAAAAACGCAGCTCATCAGCTCATTACGGAGCTGGAGCTGATGAGCTGTTGAGCTGTTGAGCTGCATAGCTGTGGAGCGCAAAAGCTGCAGAGAGTGTGAATTGCGAGACGCGAAAGGATTTTTCGTCTCCCGCGCTTCATGGCATGACGTCAGTTTGTTTTCGTGTATCCCTCTTCGTACTTTAGCTTTAGCAGAGATGCCAGATAGGAAAAAAGGTTTTTTTTTAAGATATTCAATCGTTCGTTACTTCATTGAATTTTTCTTATATGGCCAAACAAATAATACACATTATTATATGCTTGTAAATAAATTTAATATATTACATTGTTATTTAAACATTACTGTGGAAACACATACATTTATTTCCGCGTGCTGAATCAAAACAATTCAGAAAACCACCCGGCATAAATGTTGATGATTGATACTGGTCCTTTTGTTACCTTTGTGATCGCGAATAATTATTTCTCGTTGCACCTATTAGTGGATTTATTTTTATATCCTCGGATGCAAAAAAAAATCTCGACGGTTTTTTTTTCAAAAAACGTTGTCTCGGCCAATATTCCTGGAGGCATTCTATTTGGCTACTGCTGGTTTTTCTGTTGTTTAAGTTCAGCATATCCTAAGCATCTTCTATGTTGGATTTCAACATTCAGTATTTGTTGTACATTATATTATTGGAATTCATATCAGTTTTAGTTTTTGTACAATTACGAATTAAATTCGTTTATTTTTTGCTTTCCGTCTATTAAAAAAATGCACACTATGCAATGTCCCATGGTGATTACGTTTCATATGCAATTGTGTGGACAACTGCAAAATTCAACTGAGCTGAAGAGCTGTTCCAAATGAGCAGCTCACTTGTATGAGCTGAACGGCTCTGAGCCGCTCACCATGATGAGCTGATTTGCCCATCTCTAGTCATGACTGAGATCAACTTTATAACACGTACCCATATTCAGCCATTCCATGCCTAACCGTAACGAGTGGTTCTAGGTTTTTCGCTAAAATTTTTATTTTTGTACCTTATCGCAATATTAGATCCGTACCTTTAATTTTTTCATGAGGGTTTGATTTTAGGGTGGTCCAAAAATCAGCTTTTCCAATTTTTTTTCCAAAATGATTTTGTTCAAAAAACTATAACTTTCGAAAAATTACACCGATTCTAGCCAAGAAGCTAGTCTTCTTCGAAACAATATATTATATATTTTTTAATTTTTTTTTATTGAAATTCGAGGTATTTTCTACATAACATATCCATAAATCAGAAAGGCGTTTTTTTCGTGTTTGAGTTATGATTTTTCAAAATTACCCGATGGTTCAAAAAATAATTTTTCTCCTTTTTCCAAAAATGACTTTTTTCAAAAAATTATTACTTTTAAACTACAAGACCGATTCAGATGATCGACATATTTTTTTTTTATCCAAAATATATATTTTTATTAAGGCTCATATGGCGTCAACCTGACGGGGCCGGGAGTTCAATATTTCGACAATGTTTGCCTTATAACTATGTTAGTAATATGTAACCGATTACTCGCGGTTGGCTCGAGGTTAGTATTACAAGTGTTTTCGTAATTGTGATGTTGCTGTCTTCAATGATCTGTACCTGTGCCCGACACGGGATACTTCCTATTGGGATGCAACTGACCATTAATCAGCAACGCCCCCTAGTCTGTACCCCATATCTAGCGTGGTGCGTCTTTCTCGACTCGAGGAATCCAGGATAGAATGGTCACTAGCCGGCGCAATCATCAGCTCGTGTAGAGTTGTCATGAGCGGTACAACCTTTGGCTTTTGTTGAATCATCAGTGGACTGCACAACCTTTGGCCCGTGTATCTGTAAAGAGTATGTGTATGTATTGCCGCGACTAAGTAAAAGTTTATAGATCGGATAGGAGGGATACGAAACAGGGACACAACGAAGGAAAAATCATTAAACGTTGACATCGGCGTTCCTGAGGAACAGGTATAGATGAAGCAGAAGATCAGGATCACGGCTACCTAAGATATCCCGGGCGGGGATATCCGATTGTCTGCCTTTTGCTCTCAGTGCTCTAGAGAGCTGAGAGCGAGCAGCATAACATGCACATATTGTAGACAATGAGTTAGTCTAATTGAGTTCTAGTCCCATAGATTAAATCTTGTCGTGAATATTGAATATTGAACGAAGACTAAAAACATGTTAACTATGGAAAATCGAGAAAAAAATGCTGCTCTGATTTTTAGATATGATATGTAAAAACCTCAGCTTTCAAGCAAAAATATAAAAAATTTAGCGCCCATAGTCCCGAGACCATGTAAAGTATAAAAAACAAATACAATCAATAGGGACGAAAACAAAATCCTGAGTTTTCGCAGGTGTAATATAATATTTTTTGGAAGAAAACTTGCTCATTGGCTTTAATTTGATATGTCGATCGTTTGAATTGGTTCAGCGTTTCAAAAGTTATGAACTTTTGGAAATGAAAAAAGGGTTTCCCCTTGATTTTTCGGACCACCCTGAAATGGAAATGGACATCCTAATGAAAAAATAAAAAATACGCTAATATTTTGCGATAAGGGCCAAACTACCAAAATTAACGAAAATCTGAGAGTCACTATATCGGTTTGGCAAGGAATAGTTTTATTTATAGATTTTTGTAATTTCAATAGTTTGATGCAGTTTTTGACCAATTGAGTCAATAAGTAACAAAGATCGCTCGCACACATTTTGAATTGCGAATGGAGTAACTATAATGCCTCTTCGTTTAGCCGGTAAAGAGGTACTAACGCTCAAAACCTTTTACCCCGAGCGTAACGCTCTCGTCCCATGTACAGAAATTGAAGGCATAATCCAACGTCAAAAACCTTTTCAACGAAAAAATGAGTGGGTTATTCCCCCAGGTACAGGATCATCAATTTTAAAGTCTGTGTCGGGGAAACCGTAAATCGGGCCAAAACTTGGCAGTTAGGGCGTTTAGATAACGCATGACATTTTACAGTTATTTAGTTGTTCATCTCATGAAAAATAATATCTCATTGATTGTGATAGACGCGTAGAAATATTTCCTATCAATTGATGCAAATATCTTTCCGATTTGTTATGAAATGTTCGAGTTATAAGTATTCGAAATACGGGTAGGGTTAGCACACAAATCGGCAGACCAAATGTATGGGAAAAAAGGAAGTTATTCCAGTTTTTATGAATTTAAACCGTTTAGAGCAAATCATGAGAATTCGATCACAATGAAAATAGTTATTAACATTAACTTTATTTCATAAAAACGTGACCTGTTTTCTGATTTGACACCCTTCCTGAAAGACGTAGTTCTACGTCAAAAACTGTTTGAGTTATAAGCATTTGAAATATTTCATTTTTCGTGCATGTTCTGTGTTTAGGTTTTTTTTAGTTTAGGCAGAAGGAGAAGGAGAAGGAGAAGGAGAAGGAGAAGGAGAAGGAGAAGGAGAAGGAGAAGGAGAAGGAGAAGGAGAAGGAGAAGGAGAAGGAGAAGGAGAAGGAGAAGGAGAAGGAGAAGGAGAAGGAGAAGGAGAAGGAGAAGGAGAAGGAGAAGGAGAAGGAGAAGGAGAAGGAGAAGGAGAAGGAGAAGGAGAAGGAGAAGGAGAAGGAGAAGGAGAAGGAGAAGGAGAAGGAGAAGGAGAAGGAGAAGGAGAAGGAGAAGGAGAAGGAGAAGGAGAAGGAGAAGGAGAAGGAGAAGGAGAAGGAGAAGGAGAAGGAGAAGGAGAAGGAGAAGGAGAAGGAGAAGGAGAAGGAGAAGGAGAAGGAGAAGGAGAAGGAGAAGGAGAAGGAGAAGGAGAAGGAGAAGGAGAAGGAGAAGGAGAAGGAGAAGGAGAAGGAGAAGGAGAAGGAGAAGGAGAAGGAGAAGGAGAAGGAGAAGGAGAAGGAGAAGGAGAAGGAGAAGGAGAAGGAGAAGGAGAAGGAGAAGGAGAAGGAGAAGGAGAAGAAGGTTGTGTTGGATTAAAATGTGTCGACCATTAAATGTGATTTTTAATTGAGTTTTCAAATGGTATTTCTATAATGTTGTACTCCCCATCGGGTTGGCGAACGCAATGTTTTAATCAGACTTCTTCTTCTTCTTCTTCAATGGCACTAACGTTCCTAGAGGAACTTCGCCGTCTCAACGTAGTATTACTTGCGTCATTTTTATTAGTACTTAGTTGAGATTTCTATGCCAAGTAACACGCCTTGAATGCATTCTGAGTGGCAAGCTCTAGAATACGCGTGATCACAGTGCAAGTCGGAGGAAATTTCTTTGACGAAAAATTCCCCCGACCAGAACGGGAATCGAACCCGAACACCCGGCATGTTAGTTGTGACGCTAACCCAAGGGAGCAAGGGAGCATTTAATCAGACTTCCTAGAGCTATTTTTTTAAGTTGCTCGACGCTCTTATGAAAAACTAGCTGACTATGAAAAACTAGCTGACTAGCCAATTTTTGACGTAGGACTACGTCTTTCATTTCTATACTGGGATGTAAGTTCAAAGTTTCCAAAACGAAAGCGTTACGCCGGAGAACGAGATTTTGAGCGTCAATAGCTCCAAAGCAACTGAACGAAATGATATGATATACACTCCATTCGAAAGATAAAACGTCTACGCGTTCTCTGCTTGTTACTTTTTGATCCAAAAACTTGTTTCAATAGCCTTAAAATAGCTTTCAAAACAGGCTATTGAAATCACACCAATCGGTATAAAAGCGAGTGTCGCTCGGAAATCCACTCAGTTATGATTGCGCAACGATTGAGGTACCATCACTGGAGTGAATGGATGTTTCCCTAACACAGACTCAAAACCATGGAGCCTGGGGAAACTGGCATTGCAAAATAGACACAAGTTGTGAGTACTTTTTACTCGATTGCGTTTCTGTAAATCGGAATATATCCCTAACACGGATTTCAAAACCATGGAGCGTGGGAAATTGGCATTGCAAATGAGATGTAAGCTTCGAGTACTTTTGTACTCGCTTACATTTTTGCAAACCGGAATGCGTTTTCCCAACACAGATTCCGAAACCAATAAGTTGGGAAAATTGGCATTGCAGATCTTGGCAGTACTTTTTTTACTCCCATGCATTTTTACACTCCGGAATTCGTTTTGCTAAGACGGTCTACAAAAGCGGGTACAACTTCTACGCATACCGTTTAATGATTAGACAAAATGTTGATAACCATTTTCTGCGATAACCACTACCATAATGCATGAATTGACCTAAATTGGGATTTGTTTGCAATTGAATTCGTAAATTGTTTCATTCATTCACTACTTTAATCAATAATTTAATCAATACATACAAAAGATAGCTCTGGTCAGCAGCGATATCGTACCCAATGAGGAACATCCGAAGTGCGATTATTGTTAATTGAAAAAAAAAACACAAATGATTACTAAGCCAACGGCAGTCCTACGTCAACCATGCGGTTATATCATAGGTATAACATAGGTCGCAATTCAAATTGGTCGTATATCAAACAGCAATTCCATGAAAAAAAGAATTCGCTTCCATTTAAAGTAATTTAGTCTTTCCGAACCTCCAAAAATTGAAATTTCTATGTATCTTTGGTTTTTTTTAGTTTACCCAGAAAGAGAAGTCATAATAAATAAATCTATATCGTTTTTTTTCAGGATCAGACAAAAATTACAGCCTGTATCTTTGAACTCACTAGGAAACTCCAGCAATGCGGAGCTCTACAAATTTGCTTACCAACCAAATGTTATTGAAATTTGGTAATGTTATTTACCCGAATACCATTAACCCGAAACACGTTTACTCGAAGCACATTTACACGAATGGCATTCACCCGAATGTAACAAATACCCGGATGCGACAGTTACCCGAATGCAATATTTTCCAGAATGGAATGTTTACCCGAATGAAGAAAAAATAATTTCGACAAATAAGATTATGAGTTTTGTAGAATCTCCTGTTACAAAGTTAAGAGGTAAAATGAGAAATTGTAACGAGGAAATTAAAAAAGATGATGATCTTTCCTTTCCGTATTCCTCTTCAAGGCCGAGAGATCATTCAGAAATGAGCATGGAAATGAACCGTACGAGACTAATATGAACACTGATCAAAAATAAATATACAGCAATTCCAAATTAAATCGTCCTAAAAATGCAGATTTTAAAAACTTGTATTTTTGATTCCAATGAAAGCGTGTATTGGAGAGTTTGGGTTGGAGAAAATATGAGTTTTTCACAGCAATTGGGAATTTTTTTACTCAAGCGTAACTTTTGAAAAGGGCGTATCGATTTGAGTAAGAGAAATCTTTGATAATTTATATCTCAAAAAATATGAGTCGTACCGAAATAGTGTGTTAGAAAGAGTTATAGAGTATTGTTGGCTTAATTTGAAAAAAATATACACTGAGAAGAAAGATTAGTACCCCTTTTTTTATTTACAAAATAAAATCTTAATTTGCGATATCAAAAAATATATATTTTTTAATATTTTTTTCAATTTTTTCATATAAAATAGAAATACATGTATAAAATTTAGAAAATGGACCCAAGATGGTAAAACTATTTTTGACGAATATCGAATTTTTAGGAATTTTCGAGACTTCGAGTTTTGTATGTTAGCAGTCATTTTTAATCACAAATTATGAATCCCGATGTGATTTAAAACAAAAAAGGTTATGATCAATCTCCTTCTAAATGTAGCCATTCTCGAGATATTTAGAAAAAAAATTGTAATTTATTGTCTTTTTAATAGTAAATAGGCCCTTTAAATATGTTTGTTGTGTTATACCATCATGTTCATGAGATTTTATGAATCCGCTTATAATTTCCAACAACTTTTCCAAATACATCGTTATGGTAAAGACATATGTTTAGGATTTACGTTACGAAACATTCGAAGACATGTGGGTTAATACAAAACGTAGCGAAACTAAAAAATCTTTTTTATCTTAATACAAACTTCAATCAATCAAAAAAAATGTTGGAAATTATAAGCGAATTCATAAAATCTCATGAACATGATGGTATAACACGACAAACATATTTAAAGGGCCTATTCACTATTAAAAAGACAATAAATTACAATTTTTTTTCTAAATATCTCGAGAATGGCTACATTTAGAAGGAGATTAATCATAACCTTTTTTGTTTTAAATAACATCAGGATTCATAATTTGTGATTAAAAATGACTGCTAACATACAAAAACTCGAAGTTTCGAAAATTCCTAAAAATTCGATGTTCCACAAAGTTCGTCAAAAATAGTTTTACCATCTTGGGCCCATTTTTTAAATTTTCTACATGACTTCTATTTTAGAAAAAAAAATAAAAAAATACGTATTTCTTGATATCGCAAATTAAAATTTTATTTTGTAAATAAAAAAAAGAGTACTAATTTTTCTTCTCAGAGTATATTTTTTTCAAATTAAGCCAATAATACTCTATAACTCTTTCTGACACACTATTTCGGTACAACTCATATTTTTTGAGATATAAATTATCAAAGATTTCTCTTACTAAAATCGATACGCCCTTTTCAAAAGTTACGCTTGTGTCAAAAATGAGCCATGATGATGTATTTGGAAAAGTTGTTGGAAATTATAAGCAAACTCATAAAATTTCGTGAACATGACGGTATAACACGACAAATTTATTTACAATAAAAAGACAATAAATTAGAAATATTTTGTTTTAAATATTTCGAGAATGGCAACATTTAGAAGGAGATTGATAATAACCTTTTTTGTTTTAAATCACATCAGGATTTATAATTTGTGGCTAAAAATGATTGTTAACATACAAAAATTCGATTTCGTCAAAAATAGTTCTACCATCTTGAGCCCATTTTTTAAATTTTCTGCATGACTTCTATTTTTTATGAAAAAAATAAAAAAAATAAAAAAATATGTATTTTGGATATTGCAAATTGAATTTTTATTTTGTAAATAAGAAAAAGAGTACTTATTTTTTTTTCCCAGTGTACATTTTTTCCATATTCAACCATCAATACTCTATAACTCTTTCTAAGACACTATTTCGGTACGATTCATAGTTTTTGAGATATGAATTATCAAAGATTTCTCTTACTCAAATCGATACGCTCTCTCCAAAAGTTACGCTTGAGTCAAAAAATTCCCAATTGCTGTGGAAAACTCATATTTCCTCTAACCCTAACGGAATACACACTTTCATCCGAATCAAAAATACTCATGTTTTGTCATTTGTCGATTTCATTTGGAATTACTCTATACAAATACTTCCTAATAATAAAATTTGCGTATCATTCGAATATATCCTTCTTTCGGGCAAGTCTCGCATTCGGGTAGATGTTACATTCGGGTAATTGTTACGTACGGGTAACTGTAGCATTCGGGTGAATATTACATTACATTACATTACTATTACATTCGGGTAATTGTTGCATTCGGGTAAGTGTCAGTTCGGGTAGATATTACATTCGGGTAGCTGTCGCATTCGGGTATTTGTTACATTCGAACGAGTGGGTTTCAATTGAACTGGATCAAAACTATATTGAGCTCTAAAATACATGCTCTTCTCTCCTGTAAGAAACCATCAACGAGTGTTGTAACACTAATAGTTGAATTACTGCACTAAGAGGCGAATCATTGCAAATTACACTCTCCCGAATAAGGAGGCGATCTAGCGTAGTGGTAACATCCATGCCTCTCACGCTAAAGGTCACGAGTTCAATTCTCACTCCCGACATTCTTCCTAAAATGGAAGTAAAAGTGACGAACCAGCCAAATGAGTTGAAAATCACTATAATACAGATAAAAAAAAAACTCTCCCGAATATCCCCTTTCTCAGAAGTGTTACAAACTTCAGGTACCGGTTAAAAAATGCTTCCTGTCAAGTGCCGTTAATCATTTGCTTCGAACGAGCACCGTAAGCCTGCCTTCCTCACCTCAGGCTCATATAGGTAACGATTTTTTGGCAGACAGATATGGGAGGGTGGTCCTCATGGCCACCCCTCTCGAGGAGCAGGAACCACCTAATGCGATAGTTCTACCGTGGGCTGCTACATAGGGGATGTTTACGACTTCAATGTGTGCCAATGTGAGTTGATTTAGGCAGTTGGTACATGACGCCAGCCGGTAGCAGCGATGATAACAAATTTGCTTCACAGGGAGAGAGCGGTGGAGGGAGGCAAGGTCTTGGGTTTCATCATTTATAATGGAGTGTGTATCATCTCTCCCGGGGCATAACTTGCTTTGAGATAATGATGTGTGTGTATGTGGCAAAATGGCAGAATCATTTCGGTGAGCCAACTTCCAACGCAAACTGGCAAGATGTGTGTGCTTTGTCCCACGATGATGAGCCTCCTCTCGCTGGAGGCCGGAGTGTCACATCAGTGGCCCGATAATGGTGCCGGCTGACGGTGATGAACATTGGAAGCATCTGCGGAATAATCGAACGTTCCCACTGGCGGAATGTACGCAGCAGCGAAATTTGTATGACGTTGATGATGATCATGAATTTCATATTCATAAAACAACAATTGGGGCCCTGAATTAACCAAACCGTGGAGTGAACGAACGAAATACGGAAGGCTCATTTACATGCTCTAAGTATGAATGTTGCCAAAATTCCAAGTTTTCGCATAAAGATGACATAAATCGATCAACGCGTGTCTTTATTACACCTCAAAGTGCTGATTCGGCGATTAAAAGGCACCCATTACTTCCATCGGCAAATGTCGAACAGCGAAGCCAGCATATATTAGCATTCATTCCATCATCATCACCATCGACAGCGTCGAGTCCCAAGCACAATCGACATTCGAACGACAATATTTCACACCTATCGCATTTAAATAGCGTCGTTACATACATTCAACTGCGCATAGCAAAAAAAAAAAGAGGCCCACCCTTTTCCCTCACAATTTGCACAAATCGTTGCCGACCCACCGAGTACTGAAAATGCCGGCTTCGGCTCCGGTGAGGAGCGAGGAAACTATTAAAACGAGTCTCACCGTATTTGAATGTCAAACTTTTTTTCTTCGCTCGCACCTAGCGGGAAAACGTAAATGTAATAAAAGCGTACCTTTCGCCATCCCACGTCATCATCACCCACGTCTCTGCAAGAGGGAGTTGCCGGGGGAAGCGTAATTCCTAAAGTGTGCCGCCCCATAGATCGAATCGATACCTCAAATGTTCGAAACCTCCAATGACGGAACGAAACACGGCCAGGACACGGACACGTATACACTTAAAACATCGCCATCATCAAAATATCAATAAGGAGACAGGTCACGTTACTTACCCCCTAACGAGGCTGTGCAGGAGCCGTGTTCGTGTTCCGGGGAAGCGAAGCCAATTTACATGCCGATTTTTTTTATGTTGTTGCGTTTTTTTTTTTGGATTGGATTTATGTCTATTGGTGACGCCGTGGGGAAGGGGGGAAACACGATTATGGAATACGAATTAGTGTGTTTCGCATTGAATTATTGATACTTTTAGGGAAAAATTTTCGGTACACGGGTATGGGCGGAAACGATTGGTACAAATCAGTTGATGTTGAACATTCCGTAGATACTCCTTTTTTACCCATCGAAATAAGCGTAGATAAAAAACCTGATCACCCCTCATTTTGTAGGTGTGTGTGTGTGTGTGTAGAATGATGCCTCTATTTGGATTTTGACATTAGATCTTTAGTTATCAAAATGGCGTCAAAGCAAGAGGAGCGCGAATCAAAGTTTTGTACATACGTCGTGAAAATCCAAACTACACGCACGCAGAAATAGCAAAGTCGTTGAATGTGGCCAAATCAACCGTCACCAAAGTAATAAAAGCCTTTCTTCGCGAGATGATCTCTCTTTCCACGATTTTAATATTATACGCTTGGACCGTGATGACAGATACGGAGGGGTGCTTTTGGGGATCAATAAGTGCCACTCATTTTTTCGAATTGACCTTCCACCTATTGGAGGGATTGAAGCTGTTGCTTGTCATGCAAACATCAGAGGAAAAGACCTCTGTATTGTCAGCTTGTATTGGCCTCCGAGAGCTGCGGTTAGCCGCAAGCAACTTGTTGACATGTGCTCACTCCTTCCTGAGCCACGATTGATCTTGGGAGACTTCAACTCTCACGGAACTGCCTGGGGGGAACAGTACGACGACAAACCTCCTGCTAACCCTCTTGACCTCTCGCTTTGCTCGAATTCACTATCGTTAGATTGCAAGTGGAATGTAATCCAGGACCCCAACGGTAGTGATCACTTGCCAATCAAAATTTCCATCACCATTGGGTCGAATTCTTCTGAATCTATAAACATGGCATATGACCTCACAAGACACATTGACTGGAAAAAATATACGGACGCGATTGCTCTAGCCATCAATTCCAGAGATGGTTTACCTCCATTGGAGGAGTATAACTTCCTTTCTCGTTTGATCTATGACAGCGCGGTTCGCGCTCAAACGAAACCCATCCCAGGTTCCACCATTTCCCGAAGGCCTCCCAATCTATGGTGGGATAGCCAATGTTCCAAGCTTTATCAGGATAAATCGTACGAATTCAGAGCTTTTCGGAAACGTGGAACCATTGAAAATTTTCAATCGTATTTGGACCTTGAAAATCAATTTAAAAACTTGATCAAAGGGAAAAAACGTGCTTATTGGCGAAATTTCGTGGGAGGTTTGTCACGAGAAACGTCAATGAAAAAATTATGGAAAGTGGCTCGAAACATGAGAAATCGCTTTTCAACAAATGAAAGCGAAGAATATTCACATCGATGGATTTTTAATTTTGCACGGAAGGTTTGTCCTGATTCCGCTCCTGTGCAAAAAATTGCTCGAGATATACCACAAGATAGGTGCGATCTTGATTCCGAGTTTTCGATGGTAGAATTCTCTCTTGCTCTCCTTTCATGTAACAATTCTGCTCCGGGATCGGATAGAATTAAGTTCAACTTGCTGAAAAACCTCCCTGATGTGGCGAAACATCGCTTGTTGAATTTATTCAATCGGTTTCTGGAGAATAATATTGTTCCAGATGATTGGAGACAAGTACGAGTTATAGCTATTCAAAAACCCGGAAAACCCGCGTCCGACTCCAATTCGTACCGCCCAATAGCAATGCTGTCTTGTATACGGAAATTGTTGGAGAAAATGATCTTGTTTCGCCTTGATCGATGGGTTGAAACGAATGGCCTACTCTCAGATACACAATATGGGTTCCGCAGGGCCAAGGGGACGAATGATTGTCTTGCGTTGCTTTCTTCAGAAATTCAAATGGCTTACGCCGAAAAAAAACAAATGGCTTCAGTATTCTTGGACATAAAGGGGGCCTTTGATTCTGTTTCAATAGAGGTTTTGTCGGACAAATTACACTCTTGGGGTCTGCCGCCTCTATTGAATAATATGTTATATAACTTGCTTTGTGAGAAACATTTGAACTTTTCTAACGGAGATTCGGCAGTAAATCGGGTCTCTTACATGGGCCTCCCCCAGGGCTCATGTTTAAGCCCCCTTTTGTACAACTTCTATGTAAGCTTGTAACTAAGCTTGTAAAACTTATCCCAAATTCCACACCAAATCCTACAAAACCCCTCCGCCTATCAAATCCACAATCACTTCGTCATTCAAACCGAAACACCAAGGGTGGAACGAAATAATCCAGCAGATGACTGGCCACGCACGTGGCAAAATATTGCATCGAAGCATCTTACTTCAGAACAGCTTTCAAAACTGTACTTATTTGTGAACGAGAAAATTGAACATCGAAAATTATTTTTCGTGATGCGAGTTAGCAACGGAGGTACCCG
This sequence comes from Toxorhynchites rutilus septentrionalis, assembly GCF_029784135.1. Lineage (NCBI taxonomy): Eukaryota > Metazoa > Arthropoda > Insecta > Diptera > Culicidae > Toxorhynchites > Toxorhynchites rutilus. The sequence continues at coordinate 319,999,867 of NC_073745.1, read as the reverse complement.
GGCGGCGACAGCAACAATTTGCTGACAACAACATTGGCGGTCGTTGGCAATCGAGCCAGCAGAACGGGGTCATCGAAGTATGCTGACGACAACTTTGGATCAATAAACTTTGGCAGTTTTCGGCGTGGATAAGCAGAGGCACGAAACTGCAACTTTGCATTATGAACTGTAGAAAAATTTAAATAATCAAATAAAAGTTAGTTAGTGCTAGGCTATCGACAAGTGTGGTCGCGTTTTTTAAAAAGATTATCACGTCCGTGAAATCTTAACTGGAGGCTCCGGCGAGATCCTCTAAAGCGGGAATTGTATAAAGTGTTTAGTGTAGTGCAAAACTCTTAAGAAAAAATTAGTGCAACCAAAATCTTGATTAAAGTGTTTTTATTGGTTCAAAGAGCCAGGTTGTGTTCGAATATTACTGGTTCAAAGAGCCAGGTACTACACATCGCAAAAGCGAACTACAAGACACCGAGGACCTGATCCCGATCGGCACCGCTGGCCTGGAGTAGCGGAAGTAAAACGGATACCCAAACGTGCCTGCTTGTAGATCCCCCGTTTACAGAGGACAGCCACCGAAAAGTCCAACGTGTGATGTTGGCCATATCCAGGACTAGGTCCTTTATGTAAGTTATTCTTCTATTTTCTATTTTTTAGAAACCTAAGTGTAGTGATTTTTCAAGAAAAAGTGAAATTTGTAATTCATTTCTCAACCAAAAATAGTGAACAGAGTGATTTAGTTCTTCAAGAGTGAAAACAAAAAAGCTAATTGCGTTTCCAAAAAATAGTTATTAAATCGTTTTGTAAAAATTAGTCGAAAAAAGAGTAGATTCAATTTTTATTTCGACAGAATAATGTCAAATCCAGGAGGTGTACCAATCCCTGCACCAGCTGCTGCACCTTTAACGATGCAACAGTTTATAGATTTAGGTAGGTTGCCAGATTTTATCCGTGATCTGCAACCATTCGACGGAAAGGCAACCGAGCTTTTAGCTTGGTTGATGGATGTCGAAGGCGTTTTTGGTATGTACCGAGACGCCGGGGCAACCGCAGGCCAAATAAATTTAATTGAACGTTCCGTGCGTAGAAAAATAAGAGGCGAAGCCGCCGATATTTTAAACGCAAATAATATTAAACACGATTGGGCTGACACTAAAAAGACCCTTCTGCTATATTATAGAGATAAACGTGATCTCAAAACGTTAGATTACGAACTGACCTCCATTAAGAAGTCAGGCAATGAAAGTTTGGGAAGTTATTATTCAAGAGTTAATGAACTCTTATCTTCGATTATAGCTCAAATTCAAACAGAAGAGAAATATTTTCTACACATTGATTCGCATATAGATTTTTTCAGAGAAAAATCTGTAGATGCATTTATTAGAGGGTTGGAGAAACCATTGTGCCAACTCCTCAAAACATTTAATCCACAAACCATGAACCAAGCATATCAATTCTGCTTGGATTATTATAATATGGATTCCCGATCAGCTCCATTTCGCAATGAACATCCCATACATATCCCCAAGCCGAGAGACTTTGATGTTTCAAAAATCCCTCCTAGACCACCTCTCAGGAAGTTTGCTCCAATTCCGACTCCCAGAAATTTTCAACCGTTCCAACACTTCCCATTTGACAGGCAAAATTTCCAAGGATTTAGACCTCAATTCCCAACTTCTCCTCAAAATTTTCAATCACCTCCTAGGCCCTGGTTTCCAAAACCACTACCTAGACCCGAACCAATGGAGGTTGATCACAGCATCCGATCTCGCAACATAAACTACGGTAACAGACCTCCTATAGACAACAAAAGACCGCACCCACATTCAAATCAGATACACAATTTCAAGCGTGTTGCACATCCGCTTGAATACACGGACGATCAACACTATTATGATTATGAACCTGAATATGACCATTATTACAATCATTATAAAATGGAAGAGGAACAAATTCTAACTGATGCTCATTGTTCTGGTGAGCCAAGTTCAGAGGAAACCGCAGCTGAGCAGGAAAGTGAACCTCAACCCTCTTCATCACAGACTAATTTTTTAGAATGGAAGCCGAGTTGGTAAAGCCAACTCTTCCGTATATTAATTTGAAAACTAACATTGGAGAATTCCCATTCTTGATAGATACTGGAGCGAACATTAATATAATTGAACCAAAATTAGCCTATTCGTATAAAATTTCTAAGCCATACAATTTTGAAGCAGATAACATTTCCAGTGCAAATGGTACGTTCAGAGCAACATCCGCAATTGATATAATATTCTTTTACCCGAAAATAAACCATTCCGCTCAATTTTTACTTCATAAATTTCACCCATTTTTTAAAGGTATTATTGGAACAGGTATTTTGAAATCTTTGAATGCAAAAATTGATCTTGGAAATAGTGTCATACATTTGAAAAAAGGTAACGAGACATTGGAAGCCCCACTTTTGCAGTACAGCTCAATAAATTCAACATCAAATCATTTATTCAGAACTGACCACTTGTCAGCAAATGAAAGCAGTAGACTTCTGAAAGTACTTGATGCACATAACGAAGTTTTTCATCAACCAAATTCCAAACTTACATGTGGAACAACCGTTGAATGTTTGATCAATACCACTGATAACATACCTGTTCATCAGAAGGTATACCCTTATCCTGCAGCCTATGCAGAAGAGGTTAAAAAACAAGTGGATAAATTATTAGCTGACGGTATAATTAGACCCTCCCGGTCAGCCTGGACATCTCCAGTATGGATCGTGCCGAAAAAGGCAGATGCTTCCGGTGAAAAAAAATTTAGAATGGTGATTGACTATCGGAAACTTAATGAAAAAACCGTTTCCGATCGTTATCCAATGCCTGAAATTGGTTATGTGATTGACCAATTGAAAGGACATAAATATTTCTCAACATTAGACTTGGCATCGGGTTTTCATCAAATAAGAATGAAAGAATCCGACATTGAAAAAACGGCATTTTCAATCAATAATGGCAAGTATGAATTTACTAGAATGCCATTTGGTTTAAAGAATGCGCCCGCAACCTTTCAAAGGGCAATCGATGATGTTTTAAGAGAACATATAGGAAAGATATGTTACGTCTACATCGATGATGTAATAGTTTCGGTAGAGACTTAGAAGATCATCTTAAAAATCTTGATATTGTTTGCAAAACTCTGAATGAAGCAGGATTTAAAATCCAATTAGATAAATCTGAATTCCTCCATCAAGAGGTTGAATTTCTTGGCTACATAATAAGTTCTGAAGGAATTAAGCCGAATCAGAAAAAAATTGAAACTATCAATCTTTATCCAGAACCCAAAAACCTAAAAGAACTTCGTGGATTTTTAGGAATGATGGGTTATTACCGTAGATTTGTCAAAGATTTTGCAAAAATTGCAAAACCCTTGACAAACCTTCTAAGGGGGGAGAGTGTACCCTCATCTAACAAGAAAATTTCATTGAATGACAAGGAAAAGCAATGCTTTCACAAAATGAAAAGCTTACTTTCCTCTTCTGATATTCTCATTTACCCGGATTTCAATAAACCATTCATTCTCACGACTGACGCTTCTGATTTTGCAATCGGCGCAGTCTTGTCTCAAGGAGAGATGGGAAAGGATAAACCCATACATTTTGCTTCCAGGACCTTATCTAAAACAGAAGAGAATTGCTCAGTTCCAGAAAAAGAAATGTTAGCGATTTTCTGGGCACTTCAAACTTTTAGAAACTATCTTTACGGTGCAAAATTCAAGATTCTAACGGACCATCAGCCTCTCACTTTTGCTTTATCGCCTAAAAATACAAACGCAAAGCTTAAGAGATGGAAGGCTTATTTAGAAGAGCACGACTTCGAAATCATTTATAAACCGGGAAAAACAAACGTAGTCGCTGATGCTCTAAGCAGAATGGTATGTTCTATGACAGGAACTCAGCACTCTGCCGAGAATAGCGATGATTTTTACATTATTTCGACTGAAGCTCCGCTCAACTCCTTCAAGCATCAAGTAATACTGAAGAAAGGTCCAGATAAAACAACTGTCACGCATCCATTTCCAAACTATACTAGGGTAGATATATCATTATCCAATATTAATGAAGCTTCTATTTTACAGGTACTCAAAAATCACTTTAATATCTCCAAAGTAAACGGATTGTCAGCCGATGAACCCTTTATGGGACAAATACAGGAAGTTTACAAAAAACACTTTGGTAATAAGAGATCGTTAAAAATTCGTTTTTGTCAAAAAATACTTCAAGATGTTCAACAAGAAGACGACCAATGGGACGTTATCCGAAGCGAGCATTATCGTGCACATCGTGGTGCTGAAGAAAATAAGTTACAACTTTTGAGGAAGTTTTATTTTCCAAAAATTTTTCAAAAGTTAAAAGATTTTGTTACCAATTGTCAGATTTGTAACGAAAACAAATATGACCGAAAACCAATCAAATATCCACTTCAAGAAACCCCAATTCCAAATGCTCCTTTTAAAATCGCCCACATAGATATCCTATTCCTTGAAAACGGCCACTTCCTAACCTATGTCGACAAATTCTCTAAATTCGCCCAAATCAAACCCATAGATTCAAGAGCCGCAGTTGACATAGTTCCTGCAGTTAAAGAAATCCTTTTAAAATACAATCCTCCGGAAATATTAGTCATGGACGGTGAAAAATCCTTCATGACTGGAGATCTGGTAAACTTCTATAATACCCATCATATCGAACCGTATGTCACAGCTACAGGACGGAGCGAAATGAACGGAATTGTCGAACGTTTCCACTCCACTCTTTTAGAAATTTACAGAATAACCAAGCACGAGAATCCAGAAAAATCCGTTACTGACCTACTTTTCCTATCACTGAATAAATACAATTCCACCATCCATAGTTCCACTGAACATACCCCCTACGAAGTTATACTTCCTTCCTCAAGAACTCCAGAAATTATAGAAAAAGTTTACAAGAACATTTCAGAAAAACAAAAGAAAGATTTAAAATACCATAATAAGTTCAAGAAAGCCGTGGTGATAGAACCTAATCAAGAGATCTATGAAAATGCCAGACAGAGAATGAAACATAAAAAACGTTACAAGAAAAATAAAGTTAAACAAGTTAACAAAAGCACCGTAACTATGGACGATGGAAGAAGGATACATAAAGATGATGTTAAGATTAGGAAAATATAATCTTGTTTTATTATTTTTTCTCGTTACAGAATTCTAATGTTCTTAAAAATAGTAATAACTGAAAAGATAGACGTTAAGAGGATAGACCATCTTCCCATTATTGCTTTCAATTTAGGTACCGCTAGAATTCAACAAACATCTCACTATTATATGCACCATTTCAATGTCACCTCTCTGAAAACACATGTAGAAATTCTTAAGATACAATTCGAGCAATTGAAACCCAATCAGTTTACAAGCCTTACAAAACAAACATTCGAACAGATTCATCAAACTCTAGAAAATCTAGCCCCTTCTCGGCGGCAAAAACGTTGGAATAGTCTAGGAACAGCCTGGAAATTTATAGCCGGAAGTCCGGACGCAAACGACTTGAAAATTTTAAACTCCTCAATTAATGATCTTATCTCCAATAATAATCAACAAGTTAGAATAAATAGAGCACTTAATTTACAATTGAAAGAACTGGTATTCAAAACTAAAGACGCAATAGAACTGTCGAATTCAAAATCATTAGAAATATATCCAATGAACATTTTACTCAATTTGAAATATTTAGCAGAAAAACTAGAACAGATAGTTGATAGCATATCGTTAGCAAAAGCAGGAATCCTTAATGAGAAAATACTTAGTCAAGATGAAATTGAAATTTTATATCACGATGTATTCAAACAAAATATTACGGTTCATAATGCAGTGGAAGCCCTCAACTTTGCAGACACAACGATCGCAACGAACGGCAAGGAATTGACTCTCCTGATAAAAACCCCCATCTTAGATAAAAGGATATTCAATAAGATTCATGTTTTCCCTGTTACTAACAATCACAAGCAAATTCATCTGACAAACAGAAATTATTTAACTCACGAAACCGGCAACTATATGGTCAATACACTACAACCAACAATATACAAAACCTACGAAGTAGTATTCGACAACTCAAGATGCATACCAAATCTACTTTTTGGGAACCAAGCAACCTGTAACTACACCATGAATCCGCCAGAGGATCAAATCACCATAATCAATGACGAAAATATCATCTTAAACTCGGATAAAAACATTTCCTTCACTTCAACCTGCGGACTCAAAAATCGTACATTTACCGGAACATTTTTAATTACGTTCCACGATTGCGAAATCAACATCAACAACATATCCTATTCTAACGAAATACAGAACATGGTTGGAAGCCCAATCCAACTACCATTGGATGGAATTACAATACAAAAGCAACTTACAATAGCAAACCTAAGCTTGGAACATTTACACCACCTACACCTGGAGATGAGAAAGGAGATGGAATATATTCGATTGAACAACACAAGTATAGAATGGCCAGCTTGGTCCATTATGGGTGGAATCATTTCATTCCCCTGCATGATAATAGGTATCGTGATTCTTTTGAAAATCTTTTCCCACAGATCAGCTACAGTCAAAATAAAACAAATACCCAGTACTACACCAACACAGGAACCATTGAAGGACATTCAACCAAATCTCAGACCCATGACGATTAGAGATGTGATTCGGACGGAACCTCATCTCTAAAGGAGGGACGAGTTAGCAACGGAGGTACCCGGGCGGCGACAGCAACAATTTGCTGACAACAACATTGGCGGTCGTTGGCAATCGAGCCAGCAGAACGGGGTCATCGAAGTATGCTGACGACAACTTTGGATCAATAAACTTTGGCAGTTTTCGGCGTGGATAAGCAGAGGCACGAAACTGCAACTTTGCATTATGAACTGTAGAAAAATTTAAATAATCAAATAAAAGTTAGTTAGTGCTAGGCTATCGACAAGTGTGGTCGCGTTTTTTAAAAAGATTATCACGTCCGTGAAATCTTAACTTGCGGCGTGTAGATGACGAAAATTGTACATACTGCGACAACCGAGTTGCAGAAACAGTAAATCACAAGTTTTGTACATGTGTTCACGTCCAACTAGCTTGGACGGTACTTCAACAAATGATATCAGGCATCTTAGGCGGATGGAGGAGGCTTGATTTCGAGGAGTTGAAAAAACCTACCCTACTAGGAATTAACAGAAGGAAAACAGTGAAAATTCTTAAACTTTACATTAATTATATTTGCTTTATCAATGATTCCAATGATAGAATTGATATAGATCAATTGAAGTTTCATCTACATATGCAATTTTGACGAATTAAAATGAAACAAGCAACCTTTATAAAATAAACTGACAAATAAAACCATTAAAAAAAAAAATCTTGATTCCGAGTTTTCGATGGTAGAATTCTCTCTTGCTCTCCTTTCATGTAATAATTCTGCTCCGGGATCGGATAGAATTAAGTTCAACTTGCTGAAAAACCTCCCTGATGTGGCGAAACATCGCTTGTTGAATTTATTCAATCGGTTTCTGGAGAATAATAAAGGGTGTGTCACATCAAATTGCATCACGGAAAAAACGCTGTAGAAATTCGCCCAGTAGACCGATACTTTTGAAAATTTTAGACAGTAAAATAAAAACTATTAAACAACTTTTGGCATTTTCTTTTTATTCATACTTCGAGCCCAAGCCCGTATGCTCGCACCTTCCTCTTTACCCCATCCATAAGGTTCTGTACAACGTCAGGTTGTAGTTTTTTTGAACAGAAATCCATTTTCTCCTGAAGTCCGCCTCCGATTTGACAACATTTGGGTTCTTCCGGAGGGCATGCTTCATAATCGCCCAATATTTCTCTATTGGGCGAAGCTCCGGCGCGTTGGGCGAGTTCATTTCCTTTGGCACGAAGGTGACCCCGTTGGCTTCGTACCACTCCAACACGTCCTTTGAAAAGTGGCACGAAGCGAGATCCGGCCAGAAGATGGTCGGGCCTTCGTGCTGCTTCAATAGTGGTAGTAAGCGCTTCTGTAGGCACTCCTTAAGGTAAACATGCCCGTTTACCGTGCCGGTCATCACGAAGGGGGCGCTCCGCTTTCCGCAAGAGCAGATCGCTTGCCACACCATGTACTTTTTGGTAAACTTGGATAGTTTCTGCTTGCGAATCTCCTCCGGAACGCTGAATTTGTCCTCTGCGGAGAAGAACAATATACCATTACCAGGCAATGCGGCTTCGTCAGCATTTCGGCGTACAGCTTCCGGGCTCGCGTCTTCCTCACCATGTTTTGCCTTTCGTCGCGGTTAGGAGCCTTCTGAACCTTGTATGTACGCAGGCCCTCCCGCTGCTTGGTCCGCTGGACGAATGAACTTGACAAATTCAGCTTATTGGCGACATCCCGGACCGAACTTCTCGGATCACGTCTAAACTGCTTAACTATGCGCTTGTGATCTTTTTCACTGACGGAGCATCCATTTTTGCCGTTCTTCACCTTCCGGTCGATGGTTAGGTTCTCGAAGTATCGTTTTAGTACTCTGCTGACCGTGGATTGGACGATTCCCAGCATGTCCCGATGTGACAACTCCGGATTCTCGGAATGAGGGGAACAGGATTAATTCACGACGCTCTTTTTCGTTCGACGACATTTTTCCAAATTTACGATAAAATGACAGTGAAGCATGGCCAACGTGATCTATACACTCTTATCTGATTATAAGCGAAAGCTGAAGATATAATTCCTAAAAATTAAATTTCTACCGCGTTTTTTCCGTGATGCAATTTGATGTGACACACCCTTTATTGTTCCAGATGATTGGAGACAAGTACGAGTTATAGCTATTCAAAAACCCGGAAAACCCGCGTCCGACTCCAATTCGTACCGCCCAATAGCAATGCTGTCTTGTATACGGAAATTGTTGGAGAAAATGATCTTGTTTCGCCTTGATCGATGGGTTGAAACGAATGGCCTACTCTCAGATACACAATATGGGTTCCGCAGGGGCAAGGGGACGAATGATTGTCTTGCGTTGCTTTCTTCAGAAATTCAAATGGCTTACGCCGAAAAAAACAAATGGCTTCAGTATTCTTGGACATAAAGGAGGCCTTCGATTCTGTTTCAATAGAGGTTTTGTCGGACAAATTACACTCTCGGGGTCTGCCGCCTCTATTGAATAATATGTTATATAACTTGCTTTGTGAGAAACATTTGAACATTTCTCACGGAGATTCGGCAGTAAGTCGGGTCTCTTACATGGGCCTCCCCCAGGGCTCATGTTTAAGCCCCCTTTTGTACAACTTCTATGTAAGCGACATCGACAATTGTCTTACACAAAATTGCAGCCTTAGACAACTTGCAGATGATGGAGTGGTGTCTGTCGTAGGATCAAACGAATCCGACCTGCAAGGACCCTTACTAGGCTAAGGATCGAATTCTCAACGGAGAAAACAGAGATGGTGGTTTTTTCTAGGAAGCATAGACCAGGAAAACCAAAGCTTCAACTTTTGGGTAAACCGATCACTCATGCTATGTCATTCAAGTATCTTGGGGTATGGTTCGACTTCTAATGTACTTGGGGGGCCCATATTAGGTATCTGAGTAAAAAATGCCAACAAAGAATAAATTTTCTCCGTACAATTACCGGCATCTGGTGGGGAGCCCATCCCGAAGATCTTATAATGTTGTATCGAACAACTATTCTCTCAGTGATGGAGTATGGCAGTTTCTGTTTTCAATCAGCTGCCAAAACACAATTAATTAAACTCGAGCGAATTCAGTATCTTTGTCTCCGTATTGCGTTGGGATGTATGCCCTCAACGCATACCATGAGTCTCGAGGTTTTGGCAGGCGTACTCCCACTAAAAGATCGCTTCAATTTATTATCTCTTCGGTTCCTCATCCGGTGTAAGGTTATGAACCCATTGGTGATCGGAAATTTTGAGCAGCTTATCGAGCTAAATTCTCATTCTGGATTCATGACTTCATATCATGAATTCATCTCCATGCAGGTTGATCCTTCTTTGTATATTCCCAACCGTGTTTGTTTTCCTGACTACATCAATTCCTCTGTATTTTTTTATCTGTTCATGAAGGAGAAAATCCATGAAATTCCAGATTATCTTCGATCGAGGATCGCTCCTACGATCTTCAATGCAAAGTATGAGCGTGTCAATTGTGATAATATGTACTATACAGATGGGTCCTCAATGAATGAGTCCACAGGATTTGGAGTGTTCAACGAAATTTTCAGCACCTCCCACAGTCTTCATGATCCTTGCTCAGTGTATATTGCTGAGTTGGCAGCAATTCACTGGGCGCTGGACAGCGTCGCCTCACGACCTGTTGAACACTATTACATTGTAACGGATAGTCTTAGCTCTGTCGAAGCTATTCGTTCAGTGAGGCCGGAAAAGCACTCGCCGTACTTCCTTGAGAGAATACGAGAAATTTTGAGTGCTTTATCCAGACGCTGTTATGTCATTACCTTTGTCTGGGTCCCTTCACATTGCTCCATTTTGGGTAATGAGAGGGCTGACTCATTAGCAAAGGTAGGTGCAATTGAAGGCGATATTTATCAGCGTCAAATCGCCTTCAATGAATTTTATTCTTTAGTTCGTAAAAATACCATCGCTAACTGGCAACGCAAGTGGAACGAAGATAAATTGGGCCGGTGGTTCCACTCGATTATCCCTAAGGTTAGCCTCAAACCATGGTTCAAAAGTCTGGACTTGAGTCGGGACTTTATTCGGACCTTCTCCCGACTCATGTCCAATCACGGTTCGTTAGACGCGCTGCTTTTTCGTTTCAAGCTTGCCGAAAGCAATCTCTGCGTTTGTGGCCATGGTTACCACGACATCGAACACGTTGTTTGGTCGTGCGAGCTATATCTTGTCGCCAGATCGAATTTAGAAAACTCCCTTCGGGCCCGAGGAAGGCAGCCCAATGTGCCGGTGAGAGATGTGTTGGCTCGGTTAGACCTTGATTACATGTACCAAATATATGTTTTCCTTACAGATATCGATCTTCGAGTGTGATTGTTCTTACATCCTTTCCCCCCCATTTTCCCCTCCTTTTCGTCCTTCGCGAGCTATCGGTTCCCTAACATTAGAATAAGTTAAATACATATTAGATGTGAGGATAGTTTAAGAATTCAGTGTGATGTGTGAGTATGAATGTGAAAGTGAGTGTGAGTGTGAGTGTGAACATGGTTACAATCTCCTTACATCCCATCCTTTTCCTAAGGAAAATGTGTCACCCTTCTAAACTCGAGTCGACCGTGAGTAATCGGTTTCCTATTTCATTAACCGTAGAATTAAGAAAACATGTTAATAGTAAAAGTATAGTTTGGCTTCTTTAAACCTATGTAACTGAGCCTGTACAAATAAACGAATTATATGTTTTTGTATCCTCAAACCTCTGACTTATCATTTAAATGACCGCAGGTGAAGAAATAATTGATTTCTTATACATTTTTGTGCATATGACACTAGAAAATCCTGATAAACATAGATTGATCAATTTTACCCCAAAGCTACATTTTGAAATTTTCCGCTAAAAAAATTCCAAATCAATGGTTAAAGTTTTTTTTTTTTGAACAAAATTTTCCATAACGTTTTGTGGCATTAGCACCAGTATTGATTTCAAAAATAATTGGGAATAGATCTAACAAAAGTTTTCGGAAATATTCACATTTTTCTGAAAATTGTGATCAATTTGCCCCCGGTACAAGACAATAAATTATAAATATTTTTGTTTAAATATCTCGAGAACGGCTGCATTTAGAAGGAGATCGATAATGAGCTTTTTTATTTTAAAACACATCAGGATTCCTAATTTGCGGCTAAAAATGATTGTAAACATACACAAATTCCGAGTATCGAAAATTCATAATTCATAAAAAATCGATGTCTCACAAAGTTTGTCAAAAATAGTTTTACCATCTTGTACCCATTTTTTGAATTTTCTATTTATTAGTTATATTTTATATGATTTTTTTTAAATAAAAAAATATATATCTTAGATATTGCAAATTAAAGTTTTTTTTTGTTAAAAAAAACTACTAATTTTATTTTCTCAGTGTATATTTTTTTTCACGTTTACCCATCAATAATCTATAACACTTCTAAAGACACTATTTCGGTAGGACTCATAGCTTTTGAGATATAAATTATCAAATATTTCTCTTACGAAAATCGATACGTCCTTTTCAAAAGTTACATTTAAGACAAAAAATTCCCAAATGCTGTGGAAAACTCATATTTCCTCCAACCCAAACGGAATATAAACTTTCGTTCGAATCAAAAATACAAGTTTTCAAAATCAACATTTTTAGTTCGATTTCATTTGGAATTTCACCAGTGGAATTATTGCCTTCTCAATGTAGGTATTACTTGAGTCATTTTTTATTAGTAGTACTTAGATGAGTTTTCTATGCGGAAAAACACGCCTTGAATGTGTTCTGGAGTGGCAAGCTCTAGAATACGCATGACCTCAGTGCAAGTCGGAAGAAATTTTCTTTGACAAAAAATCTCCCGGCCAGAACGGGAATCGAACCCGAACCCCCGGCATGATAATGTGTGACGCCAATCACTCGGCCACGGGAGCACTGAATGTTTGAAAGTATTGAAATATTGATCAAAAGTTACGTTTTGTTAGGTTATGGCGTTCCGTACAATTTCGAATGTGGAGGATCATCACATGGAACGACGAATTAAATGTGATTGCTGGTGTAAATATTCTTCCGCCGGATCGGGTGGGCAATCTCACTGATGGGTGAGTGGATGAAATGGGTAATCGGAAAGAAATATCTCTTGAGCGTTAACATTCCTGCACAACCTACAAAAAACCATTGGCAATAGTTTTCGTTTGAGAGAAAAAGCTTGCCGGTAATAAGTTAATAAGTTAAGTTATTTGTTTCGGAATGTGAAATTCATGTCTTTATGAATCCCGTATATTTGCTTATTAAAGTGACTTTATATTCGCAGTACGAACAGCCATTTCCCAAAAAAGAAACATTCAAAGTTTGGAAAAAAATCCTAAACATTGTGATCTCTTTAGCACCAATAAACAAAACTACACCAATGGCTTTCGTTAAAAGAATATTTTTTCAGCTTGATCACTGATAGGTTAAGTGCGTGTGTGCGTTGTTAGCAGCTGACACATGTCCACGAAATCGCACGTTTCACTATTCACCTTCGCCGATATCGATCTTTCAAACGTTTATCATTATTTTAAGAAATATCTTATCTTGGCGACTCAACGCAATCTTGTCATTCAGGTGTTCCCTTTTTATTATGCTTTTATTTTTGGTCGGGGAAAAAGTAAACTCCAAAGCATTATCCAGCATAGTTGGAATGATTCAATGTGGGTCAAACATGTACAGTTTAAATAACAAAATGAACCGAATGTTCTTCAAAATTCGAATTATTTATTCTACTTTATTCCCTAATCCCGAAACGACTTAGGTGTGTATCAACATTCAGGTGATATCGGATATGTTTTCAGACTGCTTAAAAAATGCTGTTTTATCAAAAATGAACCCTCCAATCTAATTTTGTATCGCGCCAATTTGCTGTGTTCTCTAAGAGTTCCTCACCAAAAAAAAATTAAGGGCATACAAATCAATACTAAGCTTTCGACTCAAGTGTTCTCACCCTCTCTGGTTTAGCAAAATAAGTGTTTCCCGAAGAACTTGATCAAAAATCTAGGCAACACCTTCGAGAGCCCGCGCTCGCGTGGCATTTCAGCATTTTATGGCTTCATATCGCCGTAAGCAATTCGTTCCATTTCCCTTTGCTCTTCCTCTACAAAAAGCAAATCACAACAAATTTTTAACCGCCTTAAAGGGCATTTAAGGATGTTGATTGGCGCTGGAATGTGACGAACAGTGAAAAGTTTTGTCCCAGCTCCAACTCGCCGGCGTTACGTCACCGAAGTACATGGCCTTTGCCAAGCAATCAGCGCGTCTTATGTTTACTTATCACATTAGCGTGACTATTTTTGAGCCCTGCCCTGAGAGTACATAACGCGAAAGGGGGGAGCCGATAGTGGGTGGAGATGGAGGAGTGTGGGTGACGGTACGGAAGCGATAAACGGTGCTGGCATTTCGTGTTCCAGTATGCATGTGCCTCTCTATCTACCCTCGCTGGGGTAGCATTTGACGAGTGTGCGAACAGAGGGGTAGGAACTTTGTGACGATGAGACTTTGACTTTATAATCCGTGTGAAAAGTGTGCCGAACGAAAAGATAAAAGAAACGTTTTCAAGGTAAACTTCGATAATAGTAGGTATGTGCGATTGCACATCACAGCCTTTCCATTGTGGTTGATCGGTTGTGACGAACCATTTATTGAAAACTAAAATATAAATATAAATGTTTGTTCGGTGGACACTGAAAATTTGCAACTATTTCGATGGAACATAATTCAAAAGCAACGTTCCTGTTTTTGATATTCTCAAACATATATATTTTATTTTAGCCTGTCCGAAACTCATATTTTTTTCAAAATTCTACCCTGAACCATTGATTTTTCTAAAACAAAAACATAACTAGAATGCCAAAAACTTGATCAAAATGCGATGTCGACAAAGTTGTTGAACTAGGGGAAATAGATATTGACAAAACTTAGTTAATTATTTAGTGTATTATTAAAAAACTTTCATGGCTAAAATATACAGACACTCAGCTATATGTTTCTATTAGACCTGACCTCGATCGGACATGATTTAGGGGTGCCTCAAAGCGCTCAAAGTTTTGATTGTTTCATTCTCGAAAATCTTCCAAGGGGGGAGTGACGGAAATTTGGAAAATCGATTTTTTTCGATGTCAAATGATGTAAAAATGCATGAAACTTCGAGATCTGGTGTCATCTCAAAAAAAAAATTTTTTGGCCGAAAATCGACCTTTTGGGAATTAGCCTAAGAGGCAATTAAGAGCTTTGAGGCACCCCTAAATCATGTCCGATTGAGCTGAAATTTTGCACAGGTAATTTTCTTGGGCCAATAAACAAAATGTACATGGTCGGTTTATGAAATTTGCTATGACCATTTTCACTGCCACCCTAATGGACATATAGTGGAGGTAATATGGACAGGTTTGTAATATATGAAGCGTAGAGGTTAATCGATCGCGAGAGGAATAATTTTATACGACCAAGGAATGAACTCATCACGGATGTCCGTTAAATGATGAAATAAAATCGAATTAATCCACCTAGAAGTGACATCGTGCAGCAGTATAAACGGACAGACCCTCAACTATTTTGCTTTTGGTTCCAGTCAGCTTCTAAACAGTCCACATTTGGCGATTTGTTTTCCATTCATAGACGCAGGGCATTCCTTAGGAATAGATTAAACAGACTTTTCACAGTCCACTCCTACTGGCAATTGTCCGTTTCACCCCACCAGTATAATTATTTCCATAATTTAAATTTTCCTCTCAAAAATGAATTTACTTTTCCGTACATACCTGATATCTAAACTGACCAGACGTCCCGCGTTACGCGGGACAGTCCCGCATTTCAACAAAATGTCCCTCGTAAGATTCCGTCCCGCGAAACGTCCCGCATTAGGCAAAAGAAACGAAAATTTCCTGCGATGTCAATAAATTTC
This sequence comes from Toxorhynchites rutilus septentrionalis, assembly GCF_029784135.1. Lineage (NCBI taxonomy): Eukaryota > Metazoa > Arthropoda > Insecta > Diptera > Culicidae > Toxorhynchites > Toxorhynchites rutilus. Next base: position 319,984,243 of record NC_073745.1, on the reverse strand, counting down.
AATATCACAATTTGATCATGTTGATTTTCTTAAATGTTCTTGAATGGCGTTCACGTTCCCTGTGGAACTTTTGCCGTCTCAACGTATGCATTAACTAGCGTCATTTAAAGGGTGTGTCACATCAAATTGCATCACGGAAAAAACGCTGTAGAAATTCGCCCAGTAGACCGATCCTTTTGAAAATTTTAGACAGTAAAATAAAAACTATTAAACAACTTTTGGCATTTTCTTTTCATTCATACTTCGAGCCCAAGCCCGTATGCTCGCACCTTCCTCTTTACCCCGTCCATAAGGTTCTGTACAACGTCAGGTTGTAGTTTTTTTTGAACAGAAATCCATTTTCTCTTGAAGTCCGCCTCCGATTTGACAACTTTTGGGTTCTTCCGGAGGGCCTGCTTCATAATCGTCCAATATTTCTCTATTGGGCGAAGCTTCGGCGCGTTGGGCGGGTTCATTTCCTTTGGCACGAAGGTGACTCCGTTGGCTTCGTACCACTCCAACACGTCCTTTGAATAGTGGCACGAAGCGAGATCCGGCCAGAAGATGATCGGGCCCACGTGCTGCTTCAATAGTGGTAGTAAGCGCTTCTGTAGGCACTCCTTAAGGTAAACATGTCCGTTTACCGTGCTGGTCATCACGAAGGGGGCGCTCCGCTTTCCGCAAGAGCAGATCGCTTGCCACACCATGTACTTTTTGGCAAACTTGGATAGTTTCTGCTTGCGAATCTCCTCCGGAACGCTGAATTTGTCCTCTGCGGAGAAGAACAACATTCCATTACCAGGCAATGCGGCTTCGTCAGCATTTCGGCGTACAGCTTCCGGGCTCGCGTCTTCCCCACCATGTTTTGCCTTTCGTCGCGGTTAGGAGCCTTCTGAACCTTGTATGTACGCAGGCCCTCCCGCTGCTTGGTCCGCTGGACGAATGAACTTGACAAATTCAGCTTATTGGCGACATCCCGGACCGAACTTCTCGGATCAAGTCTAAACTGCTTAACTACGCGCTTGTGATCTTTTTCACTGACGGAGCATCCATTTTTGCCGTTCTTCACCTTCCGGTCGATGGTTAGGTTCTCGAAGTATCGTTTTAGTACTCTGCTGACCGTGGACTGGACGATTCCCAGCATCTTACCGATGTCCCGATGTGACAACTCCGGATTCTCGAAATGAGTGCGCAGGATTAATTCATGACGCTCTTTTTCGTTCGACGACATTTTTCCAAATTTACGAAAAATTGACAGTGAAGCATGGCCAACGTGATCTATACACTCTTATCTGATTGTAAGCGAAAGCTGAAGATATAATTCCTAAAAATTAAATTTCTACAGCGTTTTTTGCCGTGATGCAATTTGATGTGACACACCCTTTAAGCAACAAGCATATAACGGGTAGGCATTTTATCTTCTGAATGAATGTTTATCATACCATTTCTTCCAGTTGTTTACGAGGTATTAACGCTTAAAATCTTGTTGCTCCGGCGTAACGCTCTCGTTTTCGAAACTCTGAACTTACACCCCAGTATGGAAATGAAAGACGTTTTCCTACGTCAAAAAACTTTAAAAAAATTTTATATAAAAAAATTGTTCAGCACAATTTTTCGTTTGAATTTGTTTGATATTTTGAAATGAAAATCTCAACAATTTCCTACATTTTATTTTCAGATCAAAATTTTGTAGGTCTATAAGTTTTCAAGTTGGAAGAAAAACTCGAGACTAAAAAAATTAAAATGAAATGTAGGAAATTGTTTAAGTTTTCATTCAAATATATTAAACGATTTTCTTAAAAATCGCACTGGATTTTTTTTTTAATTAAAATTCAATTTTCGGAAAAAAAATCAAAATTCTGGAAAAATATATGAATAGCCCACTCCATGCCACTGACAAGTCATCCATTGGTAGAAAGGCAATTCTACAGGTTTTTTTTTTTGCAACAACTTTATGTCTAAATTCTCGTGATTGATATGTTACGGAATCTTTTTTTTTATTTATGAACATGTATAGACCATGTTAACGCCAAGAATTTACACATGAAAATGCTACGAGTAAAACGTCATTTTTTTAAGTTGTTCCCATACAAAAATACCGTATATGTCGAAAGCTACAGAAGACTGTTGACCAAAGACCATATTTCAACATTTTCTAAAGTTTTGCCGAATACACCACATCGCGATCTTAACTTTAAACAAAATTCTGATTGGCTGTATTTTTTTCCAAAACAAACATGAAAAAGTTGTTGGTTTCCCTGTAGAGGTATGGATGATTTGTTGCTTATTATATGGGTATATATATATATATATATATATATATATATATATATATATATATATATATATATATATATATATATATATATATATATATATATATATATATATATATTGGTCATATATATTAAAAAGTGTTGTAAGATTTCTGCCGATTATGTTATAATTCAAATGTAGTTCTCATGTGAAATGATAGTGAAACCAAGGGATTACTATAAAGAAGCAAATGTGATATTAATTTTATAGTTATATCATCAGTGCATTAAGCATTTCAAGATATTAGAACAAAGTGTCCGAAGTATGATTCAGAACGGTATATTGTTCTGAGAATTAAAAAAAAATTTTTTTGAGAAAAATTAATTTTAATTTTCAAAATATTTTCCTTTTTCTGTGTTTTAAAACAAAAAAGTTTTGATAATTTTTTATGAAAATCCAAACAATTGCCTGCATTTCCTTCTTTGATAGATTTTTTTCGTATCTTGGAGTTTTTGAGTTGGGAATTATAAAAATTAAAAAAAAAACTATTACCCATTACAAAAAGTGGTCTGTTTTGTTTAGGAGATTTCAAGAGTTAACACACAGTGCAGCAATCGGTACTGTACCATTCCGTCAGCACGCATCCTGGAATAACGACCCGTTATAAAAACCAGACCCCTGCCACATGTTACCAGAAGGAGATAACGAAAGAGATGCGATAAGAACGAGACGAGACAATGTGTAAAAATGAGATAATGCTAGAGCCAGGCTTTGTAAGACTCTAGCTTAGATATAATGATCAGTCCCTTTTTAGTGTTCAATAAACGAAGAGCCTCGCTCTCGTCAAAATAAAGTTAGTTTTATTTATTAACTCAAGTATGCGAAGTTGCTTAAATGACTTATTCTGTACACCCACAACGTGTCACTGCAATCTGGGATGCAGATGACCAGTTCAGTTGATGTGGAAATCGTCTCTTATAAAAAAATTAGTTAAAATAAAGAGTCGGAAAAATTCGAAGCGGCGAATACTTTTAAGTTGGTTGATCGCAGAGAAGTACGTATCAGTCGATTGGAAATATTTCTACGGACCTATTTCAGCGAAAAGAACTACATTTTCTAACAAACTATTCAATAATGGAATAAATAAAGAATTATCAATTGAAAAATTTGTTCTGTTGGTTCATTGGAATGATCAATCTACGCTCTTATAACAAAAGTACTGAAACGCGCGACGAGGTACAATTATTGTTTATCAATATCATTACGAAACCAACAGTAACTAAAGATCATGTATCTTCAAACCCTAGAAATAGAAATAAGCTTGAAAAAAAATGGGTGGTTTATATCTATTACATAACCGCAAGGATGACGTGGGACTACCTTAGCTTAGAAATCATTTGTTTGTATTGATTGAATTTTTGATTGAATGAAACAATTTCCGAATTCAATTGACTTCAATATATTTGCTTTGTGAGTAAAAAGATTGTATAATGCCATGTAAGGTCAATTCATGCATTGTGATATATTATGTTCTTCGTTACAAGTAAATTTAATGACAGTTCTTTTACGTTCGGTATGATGCCTAGGACAAAATATGTGAACGGAAGAATTATAAAACGATTATTTTGTTTTACGTTTCCTTCTGAAGTTTGCATCTCTCAAGTGTAATCTCCCTGCATGCACAGAGAAAACTTAATCTTATGCAAAAAGTGTTCATCTTGAATATTTACATTCTCTCTAAATTATGGTACATTGCTCAATTATTTCCACCAGCGAACAAACATATTGCAGAGATAAAAAGTTTGTGCAATCAATTTATGTGGAAAGGATACCTGTATAGTGTAGCGAAAAATGAATTATACCTGCCAACATTCAAGGGTGGTTTTGGATTGGAAGATGTAGAAACCAAATCTAAATGTCTTTTTATAAAAAACATTCTACACGCATACCGCGATCCCAACCAACACCTCGATGAGTTTATGTTGAATAACGTTAACAATAGATACTTAGCAAGAAACGCTAGGGAATGGCTGGTTATTGCTAGAAGTTTAGAAGGGGATTCCAATTTGAATACAAGTAGGAATATATATCACCACCTTCAAAATGCGATGAATATAAAACCTCGTTTGCAAACAGAACTGCCCAACGTGCAATGGGAAAGTCTGTACGAAAATTTCAGTAAAACCTTCCTCTCCACTGATCAAAAAACGGCCTTATTTGTGATGTATAACGACTTAGTTCCTACGCGTAGCAAAATGTTCAATCACCGAATAGCAGGAATAGATTCTCCTCTTTGCAGCATTTGTGGTAGTCTCGACACACTGAAACACAGGATAAAACTTTGTACTTCAGCTTTGACGGTTTGGTCGTGGATCAAGTCTATAATACATTTGCGAATGAAATTAGAAATCAGTGATCCAGAGGAGTTGATTGCATCACAAATTTCTGAAAAATGTTACAGATCGAAAGCTGCCCTCTGGCTTACTGTAGAGGCAATTAAATTCAATTTGAACAACTTTGGTAAGACTCGCAATAATTATTTGACAGCGTTCAAAGAGGGAATACGAGAAGTACGGTGGAGCAATAAGATAAAATTTGAAAAACAATTCAAAAGGTGTCTGAACATCTGCTAAGGTCGGTTAGGTTTTGCTTTGAGAAATTGGGTTTCACTGGTTTCGTTATACTTTAAGTACTAACCCCGAGTGACCGCGGGTAATCGGTATTGATAATCTTAGGTTTAGATTAGGTTAAGGTAGATTAAGTTAGGTTAAGGTTTTCTATTTTTTTTTAGCAAGCGAAACTGCTAATTCAGAGAAAAGATTATGAATTGTTACAGATGAAAATGAAATAAATAAAAGGAAAAGAAGAAAAAAAAAGTGTATGTACTTCTCGAACAGCGAATTTGCTTGATTTGATAAACTTCAGACACTCAGTTGCAATTTTGACATGTGCGTCGAACGCATATTGTTTAATCAATAGGCGTTATCGCAGCAAATGGTTATCAACATTTTGCCTAATCATCAAACGGTATGCGTAGAAATTCAGTGAGCAGAAGATATGAAGACATATCCTTCAATGCAATCTTGAATAACCGAGCCAAAGTGTTGTGTTCGTACCCGCTTTTGTAATCCGTGTTAGGAAAACACTTTTCAGAGGGCAAAAAAGTACCCCAGCTTGCATGAATCAACTTCAACTTCTTATTTTTTTGCTATAGAGTATTTATACTTGAAAGTTCATTCGCCTCTAGTGTCTGCACGATTTTCCCAGATTACTAAGTTTAGGAGACCATGTTAAGGAAACATTTTCTAGTTTGCACAAAGGCAAGCGAGTACAAGCAATTTGCATTTGTCTTGGTTCTGAAGTCTGTGTTGGGGAAACATATTTCAGTCGGAACAAATTACCCCCGACCTGCATGTATTTGCAATGCCAATTTCCCTAAGCTCCATGGATTTGAGGTCTGTGTTAGGGAAACACACTCAGTCGGAACAAAAATACCCCCAACTTTCATGTGTTTGCAATGCCGATATCCCCAAGGCTGCTTGGTTTTGATGGCTGTGTTAGGGAAACCGTAAATCGGGCCAATCAAAACCAGGCAATTAGGGCGTTTAGATAACGCTTAACATTTTTTATTTTTATTTAAATTGTTTATTTTTACAGGCTCAGTTACATAGGTTTAAAGGAGCCGAACTCCTTACTGTATTGTTACTAGTATATATACATTTTTCCTTAATTCTAATGTTAATAATATAGGAAACCGATTACTCGCGGTCAACTCGAGTTTAGAAAAGTGACATATTTTCTTCAGGAAAAGGAGGGGATATGAGGATATGTTGACATTGATCACACTCACACTCTCAATCACACTCTCAATCACACTCATCACACTCAATTCTTAAACCTATCTTATATCTAATATGTATTTACATTTCATCTTATTCTTAAGAAGGGATCCGATCTCTCACAAAGGAAAAGGAAAAGGAAAAACTAAGGGTATAAGGACAATCACACACGAAGATCGATAGCTTTAAGGAATACATATATTTGGGACATGTAATCAAGGTCTAACCGAGCCAACACGTCTCTCACCGGCACATTGGGCTGCCTTCCTCGGGCCCGAAGGGTGACTACTAAATTCGATCTGGCGACAAGATACACCTCGCACGACCAAACAACGTGCTCGATGTCGTGGTAACCTTGGCCACAAACACAAAGATTGTTGTCGGCAAGATTAATACGAAAGAGTAGCGCATCTAACGAACAGTGATTGGACATGAGTCGGGAGAAGGTGCGAATAAAGTCCCGGCTCAAGTCCAGACTTTTGAACCATGGTTTGAGGCTAACCTTAGGGATAATCGAGTGGAGCCACCGGCCCAATTCATCTTCGTTCCATTTGCGTTGCCAGTTAACTATGGTATTTTTGCGGACTAAAGAATAAAATTCATTGAAGGCGATTTGACGCTGATAAATATCCCCTTCAATTGCACCTACCTTTGCTAATGAGTCAGCCCTCTCATTACCCAGAATTGAGCAATGTGAAGGGACCCAGACAAAGGTAATGACATAACAGCGTCTGGATAAAGCACTCAAAATTTCTCGTATTCTCTCAAGGAAGTACGGCGAGTGCTTTTCCGGCCTCACTGAACGGATAGCTTCGACAGAGCTAAGACTATCCGTTACAATGTAATAGTGTTCAACAGGTCGTGAGGCGACGCTGTCCAGCGCCCAGTGTATCGCTGCCAATTCAGCAATATACACTGAGCAAGGATTCTGAAGACTGTGTGAGGTGCTAAAAAATTCGTTGAACACTCCAAATCCTGTGGACTCATTCATAGAGGACCCATCAGTAAAGTACATATTATCACAATTGATATCCCCATACTTTGCATCGAAGATCGTTGGAACGATCCTCGATCGAAGATAATCTGATGTTCCATGGATATCCTGCTTCATGGACAGATCAAAATGCACAGAGGAATTGATGTAGTCAGGAAAACAAACACGGTTGGGAATATACGAAGAAGGATCAACCTGCATGGAGACGAATTCATGATATGAGCTCATGAATCCAGAATGAAAATTTAGCTCGATCAGCTGCTCAAAATTTCCGATCACCAATGGGTTCATAACCTTACACCGGATGAGGAACCGAAGAGATAATAAATTGAAGCGATCTTTTAGTGGGAGTAGGCCTGCCAAAACCTCGAGACTCATGGTATGCGTTGAGGGCATACATCCCAACGCGATACGGAGACAAAGATACTGAATTCGCTCGAGTTTAATGAGGTGTGTTTTGGCAGCTGATTGAAAACAGAAACTGCCATACTCCATCACTGAGAGAATAGTTGTTCGATACAACATTATAAGAACTTCGGGATGGGCTCCCCACCAGGTGCCGGTAATTGTACGGAGAAAGTTTATTCTTTGTTGACATTTTTTACTCAGATACCTAATATGGGCCCCCCAAGTACATTTAGAGTCGAACCAGACCCCAAGATACTTGAATGACATAGCATGAGTGATCGGTTTACCCAAAAGTTGAAGCTTTGGTTTTGCTGGTTTATGCTTCCTAGAAAAAACCACCATCTCTGTTTTCTCCGTGGAGAATTCGATCCCTAGCCCAATGGCCCAGGTTGAAAAATTGTTCAAAGTATCTTGTAAGGATTCTTGCAGGTCGGATTCGTTTGATCCTACGACAGACACCACTCCATCATCTGCAAGTTGTCTTAGGCTGCAATTTTGTGTAAGGCAATTGTCAATGTCGCTTACGTAGAAGTTGTACAAAAGGGGGCTTAAACATGAGCCCTGGGGGAGTCCCATGTAAGAGACCCGACTTACTGCCGAATCTCCGTGAGAAAAGTTCAAATGTTTCTCACAAAGCAAGTTATATAACATATTATTCAATAGAGGCGGCAGACCCCGAGATTGTAATTTGTCTGACAAAACCTCTATTGAAACAGAATCAAAGGCCCCCTTTATGTCCAAGAATACTGAAGCCATTTGTTTTTTTTCGGCGTAAGCCAGTTGAATTTCTGAAGAAAGCAACGCAAGACAATCATTCGTCCCCTTGCCCCTGCGGAACCCATATTGTGTATCTGAGAGTAGGCCATTCGTTTCAACCCATCGATCAAGGCGAAACAAGATCATTTTCTCCAACAATTTCCGTATACAAGACAGCATTGCTATTGGGCGGTACGAATTGGAGTCGGACGCGGGTTTTCCGGGTTTTTGAATAGCTATAACTCGTACTTGTCTCCAATCATCTGGAACAATATTATTCTCCAGAAACCGATTGAATAGATTCAACAAGCGATGTTTCGCCACATCAGGGAGGTTTTTCAGCAAGTTGAACTTAATTCTATCCGATCCCGGAGCAGAATTGTTACATGAAAGGAGAGCAAGAGAGAATTCTACCATCGAAAACTCGGAATCAAGATCGCACCTATCTTGTGGTATATCTCGAATAATTCTTTGCACTGGAGCGGAATCGGGACAAACCTTTCGTGCAAAATTAAAAATCCATCGATGTGAATATTCCTCGCTTTCATTGGATGAAGAGCGATTTCTCATGTTTCGAGCCACTTTCCATAATTTTTTCATTGACGTTTCTCGTGACAAACCTCCCACGAAATTTCGCCAATAAGCACGTTTTTTCCCTTTGATCAAGTTTTTAAATTGATTTTCAAGGTCCAAATACTTCTGAAAATTTTCAGGGGTTCCACGTTTCCGAAAAGCTTTAAATGCATTCGATTTATCTCCATAAAGCTTGGAACACTGGCCATCCCACCATGGATTGGGAGGCCTTCGACGAATAGTGGAACCTGGGATGGGTTTCGTTTGAGCGCGAACCGCGCTGTCATATATCAAACGAGAAATGAAGTTGTACTCCTCCAATGGAGGCAAACCATCTCTGGAATTGATGGCTAGAGCAATCGCGTCCGCATATTTTTTCCAGTCAATGTGTCTTGTGAGGTCGTATGCCATGTTTATTGATTCAGAAGAATTCAACCCATTGGTGATAGAAATTTTGATTGGCAAGTGGTCACTACCGTTGGGATCCTGGATTACATTCCACTTGCAATCTAACGATAGTGAATTCGAGCAAAGCGAGAGGTCAAGAGCACTTGGTTTAGCAGGAGGTTTAGGTACACGTGTTGTTTCCCCAGTGTTCAAAACGGTCATATTGAAGCTGTTACAAAGGTCATATATCAACGATGAACGATTGTCGTCGTACTGTTCCCCCCAGGCAGTTCCGTGAGAGTTGAAGTCTCCCAAGATTAATCGTGGCTCAGGAAGGAGTGAGCACATGTCAACAAGTTGCTTGCGGCTAACCGCAGCTCTCGGAGGCCAATACAAGCTGACAATACAGAGGTCTTTGCCTCTGATGTTTGCATGACAAGCAACAGCTTCGATCCCTCCAATAGATGGAAGGTCAATTCGAAAAAATGAGTGGCACTTATTGATCCCCAATAGTACCCCTCCGTATCTGTCATCGCGGTCCAAGCGTATTATATTAAAATCGTGGAAAGAGAGATCATTTTGAGAAGAGAGCCAGGTTTCGGATAGAGCAAAAACATCACAATTGAGTTTATGAATTAGAAATTTGAATGTATCCAATTTAGGCATAAGACTACGACAATTCCACTGTAAAACAGTGATATCTCCGACCTCTCTATTTAAATTAGACATCAAGAGAGATAATCATTGCAAGGAGGGGCCATGTTTGCATCAATTGCTGCAAAATTGTCTTTAGTACTGGAAGCATTGCGGTGACAATGGTTCTGATGGAGTCGGAAACATTAAAACACGTGAAGATTTGATCCACAAGGTCAGACAACTTTATAAATCCCGATTGGGAAGTTGAACTTGACGGAAAAACAGGGACAGTTGGGGTTTTTGATGTCCCCTCGAGTGCTGGGTCGTTCGAAGGTGAACTATTACCACGGAGGCCAGGAGGGACCTGATTTTGCTTATCCGCTGCACTCGATTTTTTGGGCAAGCTAACAGGGGGTATCACCGGAGGGACTTGTCCTTGAACTTTGGGAGTGGTCACATTTTTGCGCCGGGGATTCCCTTGAGAAATAAACGGCGTGCCCCCGTTAGCTGTATCCGCTTCCATTTCGTCAACTGGCAACGTAGCGAAGACATTGTGTGTATTGATTGGTTGTTGTTCTTGAGCCAGTGGAGAAGCGCCCTTCAAAATTTCTGCGAAAGTGCGTTTAGAGCGTTCCCTCAAAGAGCGCTTCTGTTTCTCCCAGCGAGCCTTGTATGTTTCACAAGCTGAGAGCACGTGTGGGGATCCCCCGCAATATGGACACTTTTGCTCAGTCGCACTGCAGGATTTCCCCTCATGTTGTTCTCCGCAAGTGGCACATCGTTCTTTATTGGCACAATAAGCAGCCGTGTGACCAACTGACTTGCACTTTAGACAAGTCATTGGCTTTGGAATAAAAAGTCGCACGGCTAACCTCAATTTATCTACCATCACGTAGTCAGGGAGAGCTGAACCAGCGAAGGTGACTCGAAACGAGTTGGACGGCGTAAATTTCTTTTCTTCTCCTTCATGGGAGACTGTTCCGAGCTGGCGGCAACCCAAGATCTTAACAGTCGTCGAGGGCAGTTTTTTAAAACGGCCGGTACCTTCACTCGTAATGTATTCGCACGTCAAGCCCGTTTCGGTTATCACACCCTCAATTTCGACTATGTGAGAGGGTATGTAGACCCGATACTCAATTGTAAAATGCTGATCGACAACAATCTTGTTTGCGTCTTTTCGATCATTCACGACAACTCGCAATTTGTTTGGTCTAACCTTCGAAATTTCCGAAACGGAGGTATACCTTGCCAGATCTTTCGCGATCTGCATGACTCTCAACGCCTTTCCATTTGGCTTAGGCCTGAAGAAAACAACCCAGGGACCAGTTCCGGGCGCATCTTCTGGATAGACCTTTACACGGGGAGTGGGAATAACAGGGGGGGAAGGCGAGGACGGGGATTGAGAGTGGGAAGGCGAAGGTTGAGAAGGAGCGGGAAGAACAGAGGGAGAAGACGAGGTTGAAGGTAGAGTGGGATCGTTAAGGGCAGATGGGAGATTTGCTAGTTTTTTGGAGGGAGGCTTGGTAGGGTTAGCTGACTCGTCCCCAGAAGAAGTATCTTCCGTATTTGGAACACGTTTGAGTGACTTTTTTTTATCCGTTAGGAGGGAACTAGAGTCAGAGACCTCCATATCCGAAGGTCCCCCACTCTCTGCCATTTTAAATTTTCACTTATATTCTAAGTATTTTTTTAAACAATATTTCACAATAAAATAATTCACAAAAACAAAAAAAAAAAAAAACTTATAATTATTAAATATTTTCTCTCAGTATATTCAATCTTATTCACCTATGAACGCACTCCAGTGCAGATGAACGGGAGCGTGCTGAAAGCTCGTTGGTGGTGGGAATGTGCCTACGACACCACTACACACAGTCGTCGGTGAAAGCTTACCCGCACTGTCACTGTTGGCACGATGACTCGGCGAAATCTCCAATGTCGGCGAAGCAGCGACAAAACAAAAACCAATGCTTGGCTTTCCGAGGATGAAAGCCTTTATCCACTTGCAGGCAGGGCACTTCACTCACTATCCAGATAGTGAAATGAACTCTTCAGCGGCAAAAAACAACAATCACGCGGTAACCGATAACGGAACTTGGACGCGACTTTCCTTCGTCTGGTTACTTCGGGCAATCGGCGAAGAATGCGCTTAACATTTCACAGTTATTCAATTGTTTATCTAATGATTTTTTTTTAATTGCGATAGAAGCGTAGAAATATTCCCTATCAATTGATGCAAACGTCTTTCCGATCCAGTATGAAATGTTCGAGTTATAAGCATTCAGAATCTTTCATTTTTTCCTGCATGTTCTGTGTTTAGGTTTTCATTTTACCCCCCATATACTCCGGTTAGACGTAGTCCCACGTCAAAAAGGAGCACGTGCAAAAAATATGTGTTCGCTGCAGCAAACCTTTTATTGTTGTTCGGCAGTTATGTGAATCGGTCACGCTAGAATAATGTAGATGTACAACATGCACAATGCTAGCTTTGACATTGAAGATGTGAAAGAAAAGCGAAGCATTTGCAACTTGAGCTCCACTCTTGCCTGGAAATTGCAACGGCCAAACATCGAGCAGTCAACAGCCTTTGTTAAGGCAAAAATTGAGTAAAGTTTTGAAAAGAACGTATTTCATTCCAACTCATTTAAGGAGTTAGCAACTTCATTTCAGGTTGCAGTGAAAATATAAGACCTATGAAAATTTCTAATTTGTCGAAATTTGCTAATTTTTTAAGATTAGCTGTATTATTCTCAGAAGAAATAAGAACAAATTGATATTAGAAAAACTCTTTCCCTGTAGCAGAACCCTTGACTTGTTGGTTGGATTTCGTTCCCCGACCAATTTGTGAGCCTTAAAGTTTTGAGTTAGAAATGTTTAGTTAGGATAGACCCAATTGATATCTAACATTAGGTGACATGGTTTTTTTCTACAAGGAATTTCCAGTTAACGCGGATTTTCGAATTAACGTGGATTTCCCAATTAACGCGGTTTTTTACGAGTTACGTATCCCCCGCGTAAAAAAAACCAGGGTGTAATAGTTTTTACCATTTTTTTTTGTTGTTTTGCGGAACAAAATATTTTGAAATATTTAAATGAATTCAAAAAAAAAAACTAGAAAAAACATTTTAAAAATTGAAATAATTTTTTCCTGAAATTTTTTTTTTCAAATTTTGTTTAAAAATATTAGTAGAAGAAAGGAAAAAAGGCACTTTTACAGAGAAAAAGTTTATCTAAAACAACTTTTCCGAGTTTTCTTTGAACAACAACTACTAATGTTTTTCTCGTAACATTTTTGAGCGTGAATGCTCCCGATTTCGTTCTCAAATTGCAGAACATGTTAACCGCGATAATTTACTTACCAAAACGAGTAAAACAATGGAATTTCTGGTGCAAAAATGCCATACAATTGAGGAAGCCATAAGAGATAGAAAGTTGATGTCCATGAAAAAAAATCCAGGTTACAATATTATCGTAAACTTTTCCATTCGCTATATTGACTTTAAACAAAATTGGGATTAGTTGTATTTTTTTACAAAGAAAACGTGAAAACTTTTCCCCTGTAGAATTGCCCATCTTTCGATACATGGATGACCTTTAAGTTATTGTATACGCTATTCGTATTTTTTTTTTCAAAATTTAAATAATACGTTTATCAGAATAATTAATTTCATTATTATTTTTATTGTGTTGTTTGATATTTTCTAATGAAAATTCAAATAATTTCCCACATTTCATGTTTTGACCAATTTTATTTGGATCGTATAGTTTATGTTCTCCGCTTGTTTTTTTTTTTTGAAACTATGCAAATATGGTGGCAGCTGCTCGAAATCAGAATCGCGATTCCGCGTCAAATCAGCCGAAAAACAGCACATTTTGACGCGACCCTCGTCGAACTTATTGGAACTTGGTAAAGCGCTGACTCGATTATATACAGTTTCTCATTTCTTTTCACTGTATATAATCGAATCCTGTCTATAATCGAGTCAAGAAAAAAAATGTTTTATTCGTTTTTTTTGCATATGCTTTTCGTTTTTTGAATATAAAATAGGAATTTGATTTTTGATCCATCACCTTAAAGTCAAAAAACACCTTTCTCACATGAAATTTTTTTTTTCCAGATTCTCTCAGGAGGTGATATACGATCATATTTGTTAAAAAAATTCCCCCTACGCATATATTCGAATTTCAACGATGACAGAGTTATAGAACTTTTTTTTGTTTCAGACTCTGTTGTCTTGAACTGACTCTACATAAAAAAGTACGCTACGGAAGACGATTCTGTTGCTTTCATTTGAAAGTTGAGAAAATTTAGTACAGGATATAGTAGTGGAACATCTAAATTAGTGGATTTTAATAACATTTTGGAAGTGAAAAACTTAAAAGTTAATTATTTTTAATGTTATTAATAATGTATATTAATAATTTCATCCCAAAAATTTATATTAAATTAGATTGTTTCTATCAATTAAATGGAAGCTCTCTAACCGCTCTACAATTAGTTCTTTGTCATCCAACTTCTGTCGTTCTTAATTTGGTTGCAATATCGATATAAACATTTCCTGGTGAAAATTCAAGCAAAATCTTCAAAAATCACGAATTTTACCACACTGTACATGTAATAGCCACTTAAACTTTACCTTCACGCTGAAAGGTTACATTTCTCCTTGAAATAAGTCATATTGGAAATATAAAAAAAAAATATATTTTTTTTTCCAAACTGTATATAATCGAGTCTGCCCTGTACTTATGATGTAACCTACCCATAATCACAATTTTCGTTATTATATGACCAATTTAAATTACGACTCATTTTTTATAAGGACGTATTAAAAATCAGTAACATTTTTTTCAAAAAAACCGTTACTCGAAATCCAGATGACTGATGGAAATGTGATGTTTGACAAAATTGTTGAATTGCTGAATTTAATGAACTTTTTAGAAAACATAGCACGTACAAGAATCTTACTCAAAAATTGAATTTAATATTAAATAATTTTAAATTTTAAATTTTTTTGTGTACTTTTGATGAAAACCCCTTCCAGTTCAACAAAGTTTGAAGTACAGTGGTGCCATGGTAAACACAGCAAAATGGAGATATGAATTTTTGAAACTTTATGAAATTTCAATACTTTCTGGAATCGTTACGATTTTGAATTTTTTTTTTAAATTTATACATGTATTTTTAATTTTTTTAATTATGTAAAATATTTAAAAAATGAGTACCATACCCCGGGGGCAAATTGATCACCGGAATGAAATTGATTAAACGTATTACTGAAACATAAACTTTTAGAGGTATTATGCAATTTAATTTCAAACTTTTTAATTCTGACATGTTCAATAATCACCTGAAGGTTCTTTTTGTCAATGGCTCTCAAATAATCACTTATTAAACTGCATAAAATTTTTTTTTCTGAATAACATTTTCCTTTCCATTTTTATCTATTGAAAAGAAACAATTTTTTCAACACATCAAAACAATATTTATAGACGCTAAACATATTAATTCATTTCTAGCCAATACTTGATGAGTTGGATAAGTAATCAAATATGTACTTGTAATTACTATTCAAACAAGTGAGAAAAAACTATTTTATCCAAAAAGCACCACGAAAAACTAGAACCGAATCCCATCATGCGACATATCGAACGTCTTGGTTTGTTAAAACTAGCTCATTGGTGTCCATTTCAGGGCTTTTTGGCCACGTTAGGATAACCCAAGTGGTCTTCGGATAACCTGCAGATCAGTGTTTTAATCAAGTTAAGGAAAGGCATGACCACACCTTTGGGATTGAATCATCATGTTTTTGTACAGAGGACTTGATGTAGTCAGAAAAACAAACACGGTTGGGAATATACGAAGAAGGATCAACCTGCATGGTGATGAATTCATGATATAAGCTCATGAATCCAGAATGAAAATTTAGCTCGATAAGCTGCTCAAAATTTCCGATCACCAATGGGTTCATAACCTTACACCGGATGAGGAACCGAAGAGATAATAAATTGAAGCGATCTTTTAGTGGGAGTACGCCTGCCAAAACCTCGAGACTCATGGTATGCGTTGAGGGCATACATCCCAACGCGATACGGAGACAAAGATACTGAATTCGCTCGAGCTTAATGAGGTGTGTTTTGGCAGCTGATTGAAAACAGAAACTGCCATACTCCATCACTGAGAGAATAGTTGTTCGATACAACATTATAAGAACTTCGGGATGGGCTCCCCACCAGGTGCCGGTAATTGTACGGAGAAAGTTTATTCTTTGTTGGCATTTTTTACTCAGATACCTAATATGGGCCCCCCAAGTACATTTGGAGTCGAACCAAACCCCAAGATACTTGAATGACAAAGCATGAGTGATCGGTTTACCCAAAAGTTGAAGCTTTGGTTTTGCTGGTCTATGCTTCCTAGAAAAAACCACCATCTCTGTTTTCTCCGTGGAGAATTCCCTAGCCCAGTAAGGGTCCTTGCAGGTCGGATTCGTTTGATCCTACGACAGACACCACTCCATCATCTGCAAGTTGTCTAAGGCTGCAATTTTGTGTAAGACAATTGTCGATGTCGCTTACATAGAAGTTGTACAAAAGGGGGCTTAAACATGAGCCCTGGGCGAGGCCCATGTAAGAGACCCGACTTACTGCCGAATCTCCGTGAGTAAAGTTCAAATGTTTCTCACAAAGCAAGTTATATAACATATTATTCAATAGAGGCGGTAGACCCCGAGAGTGTAATTTGTCCGACAAAACCTCTATTGAAACAGAATCGAAGGCCTCCTTTATGTCCAAGAATACTGAAGCCATTTGTTTTTTTTTCGGCGTAAGCCATTTGAATTTCTGAAGAAAGCAACGCAAGACAATCATTCGTTCCCTTGCCCCTGCGGAACCCATATTGCGTATCTGAGAGTAGGCCATTCGTTTCAACCCATCGATCAAGGCGAAACAAGATCATTGTCTCCAACAATTTCCGTATACAAGACAGCATTGCTATTGGGCGGTACGAATTGAAGTCGGACGCGGGTTTTCCGGGTTTTTGAATAGCTATAACTCGTACTTGTCTCCAATCATCTGGAACAATAAAGGGTGTGTCACATCAAATTGCATCACGGAAAAAACAGAAGCGCTTACTACCACTATTGAAGCAGCACGTGGGCCCGATCATCTTCTGGCCGGATCTCGCTTCGTGCCACTATTCAAAGGACGTGTTGGAGTGGTACGAAGCCAACGGAGTCACCTTCGTGCCAAAGGAAATGAACCCGCCCAACGCGCCGAAGCTTCGCCCAATAGAGAAATATTGGACGATTATGAAGCAGGCCCTCCGGAAGAACCCAAAAGTTGTCAAATCGGAGGCGGACTTCAAGAGAAAATGGATTTCTGTTCAAAAAAAACTACAACCTGACGTTGTACAGAACCTTATGGACGGGGTAAAGAGGAAGGTGCGAGCATACGGGCTTGGGCTCGAAGTATGAATGAAAAGAAAATGCCAAAAGTTGTTTAATAGTTTTTATTTTACTGTCTAAAATTTTCAAAAGGATCGGTCTACTGGGCGAATTTCTACAGCGTTTTTTCCGTGATGCAATTTGATGTGACACACCCTTTATTGTTAAAAAGGATATTGAAATCACAAAAATCTGTATATAAGCAGGTGCCCGCTTGGAATTCACTCAGTTATGATTGCGTTACCTTTGATGTACGATCGCTGGAATCTGTTTGTTTCCCCAATACAGACTTCCAAATCAATGAGCCTGGGGAAAATCCACACGGAAATTCACTCAGTTACAAATATTCTTCTTCTTCTTCTTCAATGGCACTAACGTTCCTAGAGGAACTTCGCCGTCTCAACGTAGTATTACTTGCGTCATTTTTATTAGTACTTAGTTGAGATTTCTATGCCAAATAACACGCCTTGAATGCATTCTGAGTGGCAAGCTCTAGAATACGCGTGATCACAGTGCCAGTCGGAGGAAATTTATTTGACGAAAAATTCCCCCGACCAGAACGGGAATCGAACCCGAACACCCGGCATGTTAGTTATGACGCTAACCACTTGGCCAAGGGAGCACTGAAAAATATTAGCTCACGTAAAAACTTGAGTTTTTTTTTTTGAAAAACGAAAGATCGCTGAAAATCGGGTTTTTTTAAAAAAATGGTTGGGAGCCGATCTGGCGTAGTGGTAACATCCATGCCTCTCACGCTAAAGGTCACGAGTTCAATTCTCACTCCCGACATTCTTCCAAAAATGGAAATAAAAGTGACGAACCAGCCAAATGAGTTGAAAGTCACTATAATACAGATAGAAAAAAAAAATGGTTGGTACCAAAAGTCTTAAAATTGCATTACTCAATTGCATTAGATTCACTTTTATCTCGGAAAAAAAATTGTAAAAAAAATTTTTTTTGGCGCTTGGTTGTTTTTTTGTCTGAAAAGTCGATTTTAAACAAAAAAAAATATGTTACGGTAAATCTCGAAAAACTAAAATTTTAACGTCTGTAACACTAATAAATGAAGTTCGAATGAGCTAATATTTTGCATAGGGTATAATATCGTACAAATCAACGTTTCGCAACAAGTTGAAAAATTGAGATAATTATTTTTGTTGGCACTTAAAACCATATGTTTCGTCTCGTACTCCGAAAAATGTCCCAGAGTGTCGATTTTTGATAAAAAAATTAGATCTCGTCGTTTCATTCAATTTTAAGACATTCTGCATCAAATTTTTTTTTTTGAAAACTCCTCCCACCTTGGGTGATTTTTCGGTTTTCAACAAACTCAAACTTTGACCGCTTTGCGCCACTATCCCTTAAGTCCGATTGAGCTGATATTTCGCATAAGGTGTTTTTTAGAGGTGGTAAACATTTTGTATGGGGTAACTTTTGGAAATTTTAGGATCGATTTTCTCCCATACATTCATTGGCACCCTAATATAGATACACATGCAACACTGATCTTGCTGGAAAAACAAGTCGGTATCACAATAAAGTCTCGCCGAACAATTGGTTCGGAAAATGTTTAAGAAACAGCACTTTTCTATCGCACAACGGACGCTTCACCAACACCCCTAGGCAACATTTACAACCTTGAACACTAAATATTATTTCCCTTATGCCAATTGCAAATTATTGATTCTCATCGTTAGAATCCGAAGAACATCTATGAGTCGGTTATATGCCATTTGAAACACTTTCTTCTTCCATCACTTTTCATTGCGAAAACCTCCACTTCCCTCGGTTGTATTGGTTTCCATTTATAACACCGAATGATGTCCACCAACACTATCATTGTATGGTAATGTACACGAGAGTTCGGACATTCCAAACATTTAACGGGTGTTAAATAAAAAATGAGAATTTTTTCAATACCTTTCAGTAACTCAAATAAAGAGCGTAAAATTTTCTTTCTCCAAGATAATTGGTCTTTGGGCTCCCTAGAAACAGTAGGCGTGTTTGGTTTTGCTAGTTTGAATTTAGTCAAAGCAAAGATGGCGTCGAAACAGCACGTGCTCCGCGCACGCATTGTACGGTTCTACGAAACGCATTTCAAGCAAGGAAAAAAGTTCACGGTGGCACATTTTAAGGAAAAAAATGTACCTGTCAGTACGGTATATCGTATCCTGGGTTCCCTGAACGTAGAGCGGAAGGTCGGAAGTGGTCGTCCGGTGACGATAATGACGAAGCAGAGGAAGACATCGTTAAAGAAGCTGTTTGACAACAAGGACGCAGCCAGCCTGCGTGACGCCGGTCGGAAATATGGCTGCTCCCACGTATTAATCCATCGGACCCTCAAGATGAAAGGAATCGTCTGCAGGAAGAAGACGAGGTCGCCGGAGTACACGGAGGAGCAGATTGAGACGGTTCAATCACAGTGTCGGTGGATTACCAAAAAATACCGCGGGACGTCTTTCGATCTGGACGAGGAAAGCTATTTTCCGCTGTCCAAAACGTATATTCCAGAAAATGATAATTACTACTCCAGCGACAAGTCATCCACACCGCCTGAAGTGAAATACAAGTTCAAGCACAAGTTTGAAAAAAAGGTTATGTTGTACATCGCCATTTCCGACCGGGGCATTTCAAAGCCTTGGTTTAAGCCGAGCGGTCTGGCAAACTACCAACAAATCTATCGAGAAGAGTGCCTCGATAAAATCCTGTTGCCGTTCCTGAACGAGCATCACGAGGATGGGAAGTACGTCTTCTGGCCAGACAAGGCGTCTTCCCATTACGCCAAGAAGACGCTGGCGTATCTTGAGGAGAAAAAGATACCGTTCGTGCCGAAAGATCGTAACCCAACAAACTTGCCCCAGTGCCGCCCAATAGAGGATTTCTTTGGCTCACTCAGTGCCCTAGTGTATAAAAAATTAGTGGGTTATATCTATGATATAACCGCAAGGTTCACGTGGAATTACCTTAGCTGAGCAATCATTCGTTTGTATTGATTAAATTCTTGATTGAATGAAACAGTTTCCAAATTCAATTGAGTTCAATATATTTGCTCTGTGAGTGAAAAAAATGAACAAATGCCGTGTAAAGTCAATTCATTTATTGTGATTGATTGTTCTTCGTTACAAGTAAATTTAATGACGGAACTTTTACGTTTGGTATGATGACTAGAACAAAATATATGTACGGAAGAATTATCAAACGTTTGATGAACCAGCCTAAGGCTGAAAATCAAACGATTATTTTATTTTACATTTTCCTCTGAAGTTTACATCCCAAAAGTGTACATACTTCTCGAATCTCGAATTTGCTTGAAACTGGGAAGTTCATTCGCTTCTAGTGGCTGCACGATTTTCCCAGGTTCCTAAGTTTAGAAGATCATGTTAGGACAGACATATTCCACTCTGCACAAAGGCAAGCGAGGACAAAAGTACTCGCAGTTTGCATTTATTTGCAGAGCCGATTTCCCCAGAAACCTCGGTTTTGAAGTCTGTGTTAGGGAAACACATTTCAATCGGAACAAAAATACCCCCGATTTGTATGAATTCGCAATGCCGATTTCCCCACGCTTCATGGATTTGAAGTCTGTGTTAGGGAAACACATTCCAGTCGGAACAAAAATACCCCCGACTTGCATGAATTTGAAATACCGATTTCTCCAGGCACCTTGGTTTAGAAATCTCTATTAGGGAACACATTTCGGTGGGAACAAAAGCTCCCCCTACTTTCGTGTGTTCTTTTCCTTCTTTTTGGCTTTAAGAGGGTTTAAACTTTTCAGTTCACTCGCCTCTAGGCTCTTTCGTGTGCTTGCAATGCCGATTTCGCTGCTTGGTTTTAAAGTCTGTGTTAGGGAACATTTTTCGATGAGAACAAAAGTCCCCCTACTTTCATGTATTTGCAATGCCGATTTCCCCAAGGCTGCTTGGTTTTGATGGCTGTGTTAGGGAAACCGTAAATCGGGCCAATCAAAACGATGCAGTTAGGGCGTTTAGATAACGCCTAATATGTTACAGTTATTCAATTGTTTATCTAATGAAAAACAACATTTTGTTAGTTGCGATAGATGCGTAGAAATATTCCCTATCAAGTGATGCAAACATCTCTCCTATCCAGTACGAAATGTTCGAGCTATAAGCATTCAAAATCTTTCATTTTTTCCTGCATGTTCTGTGTTTAGGTTTTCATTTTACCCTCCATATATTCCGGTTAGACGTAGTCCCACGTCAAAAACAATTGGAGGGCCAAGGACACGAAGCAACTGACTACAAGAATCCGGAATTGTTTCCGGAAAATGGACGTAAGTGCCGTACAACGTTCTTGTGAGAGCATCGCGAAAAAGTTGCGAAAAAATTCTTATTTAACACCCGTTAAAAGAGTATATAAAACATACGTACACCAATTTGTGCTTCGATGAATGATATCTTCTGACACTGACTCGCACTACCTCGCACAAAGTTAAGCATGAAAAATCTTATATTGAGGGAAAAACATATGTCTAAAAACATTTTCTTCTTCCATCACTTTTCATTGCGAAAACCTCCACTTCACTCCTGAAAAATCAATAAAAAAAATTGGCCCTTTTCAAAAAGTAGTCTAATTTTTTTGCAGATTTCAAGGATTCAAAGTTGCTTAAATAACCATTGTCTTCACACCCCCAAAGTGTCACTGCAATAACAGCTGCAATTTATGATGCTGCACTTCGCTTTGCAGTTTTTTGTTGAGTTTGTTAAGTGTATTTCAGCTATATGTCAAATGGTCATTAAATGTTCCGCGATTCATTCGAACGGTTTTATTTGGTAACCCTACCGAAGTCAGTGCTCCCATTCGATCTTACTTTTTCGCAGCGCCAACAGTCAACCATAAACGATGACCCACCACAACAGCGTGTTGTGAATTTGCGCTCGCGCAAATTGTGTTTTCTCTCTCTTTCCCTTTCGCTCCATCCATCTATTCATCCTTTTGACTTGACTATCGCACGGGAAGACCCAATCGAAGATCGCGCAAGATCGCGGCGTATTGCCGCGCGCTCTCTCTCCCGCGTAGATCGCAGCATGAATGTTGCTTGTTTAGGTATTGTCGATGACCTCAGAGTCATCTTATCGCGACCGGGGGAATTCCCTGGCTGATATACATACGGTGGATTCTTGCGAGACGGACGATCATTCGAAGTTGTTATTTCTGCCAGACTGGACGTGAATAGCTGCTGTGTACGGAACGATGGGGAGGAATTCGCTGCTGCTATTTGCTTGGTGGTAATTTCAAAATTACAATTCACACTTTGGGTGCATTCTAATGAAGATTTGTATGTTCTCCAGTGCACTATCAGTTTTGGGGTTGGTAGCGGCCCAAGCGGTGGTCGAATGCTCGGATGAACCCGTCTGCAAAAATTTGAAAGTGCTGGCGCATCAGCGCCAGGATATCGAGAAAGTTGTCCGTGATCACCCAGCGGTTCAGGAACTTGATTTGAGCGGTAATTTGTTGAAAGAAATGCCGAGCAGTGCTTTACAGAGCGCTTACCAGTTGCGATCGCTGAATTTATCCTTCAATTTGCTCGAAGAGGATGTGCTAAGAGATGTCAGGAATTCTCCGCTGCAAAATGTTGATTTGACGTACAATCAGCTAACGGTGCTCACAGTGCCTGCAACCGTGATAACGTTGCGAGCAGTTCGTAACCGGCTCGTGCGAATATTTGCCCAACAAAATCGCGGTTTGAGAGAGCTATTCCTATCCATGAATCATTTCGACAGCATGGATGGTTTCAGAGACTTGAATTCGTTGACCAGCCTAGATCTTTCGTGCAATCGGATTAGAGAGGTGAGCTTGGATATGCTATCAAGGATGGGTTCACTCGTTTATCTGAACCTAGCGAACAATCACATTCATGCCCTGTCCGGATCGGGAAGTTTACCGAGGCTTGAATATTTCGATGTATCCAACAACCTCCTCACGTTTCCAGATATTAGTGGTATGCCTAGTATGAAAGAGTTGTACATTCAGAACAATAAGATTGTGATGTTAACCCAGGCTCCGGTGATGCAAAATTTGAAGGTAATTGATGTTGGTGGTAACGACTGGGACTGCACGAATTTAAAGAGTCTGCTCGGTGCTAATCCTCGGGCCAGACCGAAGACAGACCTCTTGAAGTGCCCGCAGACTTCCTACAACAACATATGTTGTTCAACGTCCAAAATCCCCTTCGCTGATCGGTTGATCAGTTACCACAAAAAAGAATTCTACGTTTTGAGAGAGGGCACGGAACGACGTCAAAAAGGCTACAGCTGCGATGACTACACACCAAGCGTTTGCGATGGGGACGACAATCTGGTATACAAAGTGGCCGGAGCTGCCGTGCAGGATGTCAACTTACTAGCCAAAGGTAGTGAACAGAGACTCTTAGCAGAGCTTCAAAGGAAGAAAAACCTTCTCAATACGGCGAACAACAGCTATCAGGTCTACCTCAGAGAAAACGAGCTACTGGCAACATCGGTAAACGAGTTAAATGATTTCATCCAAGAGAAGTACACCCACGCAGGACTATCGGCGCCGGGCGAATCGTTGGCCAAACTGAAGGCATTGCTGGCACAATATGAGGCTAATCACAGTGAACTGAAAAAGCTAATTGATGCGGAGGAAAGCAAACATAAGGATCAACTGCGCGAGGTTACAGAGGTCCAGGGAGAGCTGGGAGATTTGCACTACCGGGAGGAGATCCAACAGAAAGAGTTCAACAAACGAAACGCCACTGTCACCGGTTATCAGACCAGAATCAATGAGATACGGAAGCGCTTGAACGGAGCGAAACCCTAACTGAGTTCGATCATTGCGTTGTATCTTATGCGAGATCCAAAATATATACTCCTTGTAGTAGCTAGGAAGTGAAATTTAAATTGAAATAAAATATAATGCCAATGAATTTCTTGAATGTGTTGAAGAAACGCCTTGACAAATACCTGCACAAACGTCCTTTATATGCTTTCTCTCGTTTTAAATTGCTCCAATGCTTATCGTCAAGTTGACCAAGTGAAATGTTGACCATTTGTGTTCTATCAATTCCTGGTTTCCCGGGAATATATTATTTTTGGAACCGAAAGATGCGTCACCTAAGATTCTCAGAGTTGTTGATGGAAATGTGAACAATGATCAACTATCTGAACGCCACATGAAAGAAGTCGTGGAACACCGACATAATACTAAGACTGTGCAACACACTACAAAAGATAGGCTTGCTAGGAGCTTGTTGCATCAGAACAGAGCCGATGCGCTCGAGAACAAATACGAATGGCATCTAAAAGTTTAGAAGATGTGCTATTTACGTGTACAGGAAATGAACAAGTTCTAAGTTTCGCGCATCGAAAACAAGCAACACACACAAAGCCAGATGCAATTCAAGTGAAATATTCGCTAGCGTTCACAGCTCGAGGGGAAACATAAAATTCAAAACGAGCAGAATAAGCGACCTTTGTTGTTTCGAGCACGGAAAGATTCTGAGAATTTTCCTCAGAGGAGATGCAATACCTATACGTTAGCGACAGCTTACTTACTAAGCAAGGGTGGAGTTTACATCGCAAAAATTCTCTTTTCGCTATCCCTCTTCGTTGTTTCTATTCTAACGGCTGCATAAGTTGCCCATTATTGACAGCTCTGTTCGGAAAGAAAAACACAAATGGGAATGGGAATGCTTCCAATTTTCACCAATTTATACCATATACAGACTATAGGGTTGTAATGTATAGCATATCAAACAAATCTTAGAAAATTTTCGATTCAATTGGTATGCAAATCGTTAAAATCCGTTTGCAGCAAAAATAGTTATTAACGTTAACTTTATTTCACGAAAACGTGACCTGTTCTCTGATTTGGCATCCTTAATGTATGACGTAGTCCTACGTCAAAAGTAATCGGATCTGAAGCTTCGAATATATGTTTGATTACCACCATTATTATCATTATTATCTGTTCATTCAGTTTATTTATTTGTCGTCAATCATAGGTAGACCGTTTCGTCTTTGACACAGTTTGATTATAAACGTGAAGTATAATTTTTGTTTCTCATATTACGAGTGGTGTCATGAAATTATGATTTCCCCGAATTGCTGTTGTCAAGAGAAAAGAAGAAGATGCAATAAATCACAGTTATTTAATAAGGTGTCGATTTGACCCGGTTTCGACAGTTTTGCTAATCGCTTGTAAATCAAAATTAAATTGCTAAAGAAACTGAACTATCAAAACAGATTCAATACGCTGAAATGTATTGAAAAATATTCAAAATATGAATGTTATAAAAAATATATTAATAAATATGTATAAATTCTGTCGGCTTTTTGTGTTTTCAAAAATAAATCACTGATTTCCGGTGTTTGGAAATCTGTCAATAATAAACTACAATATGTCATGCTGCCTACCACTCACTAATATTTACCCAAAATAGGTGGATAATTCATAATTCAGGGCTAATGGGAGTTTTCACTTTTGTTGCACCAAGTGAATAAACGAAGCGAGGAACGAAGCCTGTTGAAGTGACATCCGAGTTGAACCTAGTTGATCCGCACATATCATCGCTTTCTAACTATTATTTATCATTGCTGCATAGACGAGTGCAAAGCGTTTGTAATTCTTTCTGTACCATTATAAAAAATTACAAACGTCATCATTCAGCCATCGTTAGTGGCGAGCGGCTAGTAATCTTTTGCGGTCTACATGAGTTGCAGACTGTTTCGCAGGTTGGATACTGTTGTCGGTGGTTCTATTGCCTGACACGCGAAAGTCAATTTTGTTTGCGACATACAAACGCGAGTAAAATTTATTTTTGCTAGTGATTTCTAGCTAGAAGCACACTATTAATGACACTAGCGGAGTTATTCGTTGTTTTCGTTCGCGTTTATTTAACTCGAACATATTTTCCGCATCAGCTAAATATAGTTGAATCCGCTCTGATCAATATTGAGGAGAAGACAAGAAAAAAAGTAAGTAGAATTAGAAAACGCGTCAAAAATAAAAAGCTGACTACCCTAGTGTGCATTTAAGGGGGAACCCCGGCCAAGGAAGAAAAAAACAAATTTTTGTTTGAATTTTGGGAAGCTTATTCCCTCAAAAATTTTGTCCTAAAAGAATATTCGATATTTTATTTTGTTTGAAATCCAGAATTATGAAGTCATCTCAAAGGATATAGTATAGCTGTAAGAATTTTCAAACGCGTTTTTCTCGAAACCATGTTTTTTCAACTGGTAATATCGATATCTTCGGATCTACTCGACCATTTTGGGTGAAATTTTTTATCAGCATGTTAAAATAATTTATCTAAGGTGTTACATAGCCGTTTTTCGATATCTCATTTTTTTGATTTTTTTAAAAAACTCATTTTTACTAAAAACGGCCACCATTTTAGCAATTCATTTTCAAAAACCCCTTTGTAACGCTCTAGGCATTATCCTAAAGTTTCAAAATATACATAGGAATTCGTTCTCAGACACCCCGATGCTTCAGAACCAATACCACCAGAAAGGTATCGATTTTCAGACAGCATCTACGCATCCAGCTATCAACAGCGCAATAATCATTATCCATGCACTCAAAAAAAAATGGAAAATACATCTTCAAATATACCTTACCCAATAATCCGAATGCCCGAACACTTCTCTGTTTTCCTAACATCCGAAAAAAAATAACGAGAATTCCTTATTTTTCGACCTTTCAGACAAGGGTCCCCCCTTAGTGGTACGCTATGGGTCGGGTTCAGTCGTGGTAACAGAGTATAAATTCAAGGTGCATGACGACATTCGATGCGTAGTATATGAGAGACGAAGAAGATTTTAAACTTACAACATCGAAAGCGATCATGACGTTTTGGTTCGCAACAAATCGGGAACAAAATTTCTTCTTCAATTTTCAACCGAAAGGCACAGCTCACACTGCAGTAAAACACCTTTTTTACAGCCAGCGAAAACGCACTTTTGATAAGGAAACAATGTTCGAAATCGAGATCGGAAAAAGTCACCAATAAGTCCGAAAATGATTCCAAAATCCCATAGTTCTTTTCCACAATAAAAATATCAAAATCGATAAATAACAAAAAAAAAAAACAATAAAACGGGCTTTCTTTCGATGCTCTGATTGTTGTCCAATAGTGCCAAGATGTTGTAGATGCCGGAACGGGCGTATCCGGGCGTTCACAAAGTGCCGCACGATGTTCGTTTTCGACGCGGCGGGGTACCGTTCTTTGAACGCGCACACTTCTAAATCGAGTAGCTTCACTGTTTTTGCCATCACAGTTAGAGTTCGACTGATAGAACTGTCATTTTTTTTCTGCTGACTCATGGGTTACTATGATCGATGCTGCATGGGTAGTTTCGTCAGTGCGTGTGAAGGTAAACCCATGAAAAATCGGCAATTTTTGTTTATTTTTTTAATGCAAACGTTAAGTTTGAAGCCTAAGGGTACTATTGGAAGCGTGAAGTAGAATGTGATTGTTCGAAGAAAAATGTTTTTGAATATTGAAATTTGTAAGTTTAATTATTTTGATATTCCAAATGGTGGCCTTGAAAAGAGCTATTTCTTACATAAATTAAATCCTTCAATCAAATTTTGAGAGCTGATGTGGTAGAAAGATTTGAATTTTGAGCTCCTTGGCGTACTGTAAAAATAATTGGAGAGCCACGAATTGTAGAGTAGGTTGGTAGAATCGAGAGATGCATTCGCAAAGTTGACAAGAAGACCGTATATCGCTCCTGTTCCGATATCAAACGGAAACGTGGCCGAATATCTGATTACGGATCATTTTCAAATTTTCACCACTTTTTTCAATACGAGAACTGACCATGATTTACAGAGAAGCAGAGAAGCATACACAAACTTGGGTTTTACACGCAGTTATGATCCATTAAAGTATAACATATTTCCTAATGACTTGAAAGCCATCATAAATATAAGAGTTTTCAAATTTAAACTGTAACACTATGTGATTAGAAATGAGAATTTGTATATTTTGTTTGTATAATTATTACCTGTCTTCTTTTATTGTTGTTTAGATCAATGTGGTCGATAGAGGCATAAATGCTTTCACTTTACACTGATTTAGTCTTTCCTTTTTATAATAGGAGTACCGGTAAGTGTCTTCGTTTTTTTTTAAATTAGTGCTTTATTCTGCAAAAATGGTTACAATTTTAATATTCAAAGTATTGCCCATCGCTAGTCACAACTTTTTCCCATGTTTCTGACAATTCAGGGATCTCTTTGCGGAAATAATCAGCCGGTTTGTCGGCTAACCACGAATCGATCCAATTTTTGGCTTCATCAAAATTGGAGAAGTGCTGGTCAACCAAGTCATGTTGCATCGATCGGAAAAGGTACTAATCGGACGGGGCAATGTCTGGAGAATACGGCGGGTGGGATAGGACCTCCGTAATGGTTTAATTCGCTTTTAGCAGCTCATAGTACACCACACCCAGCTGGTTCCACCAAATAGACAGCATAACCTTCTGGCCGTGAATATTCCGCGCGGCCGTCGATGTTGATGCATGGCCGGGTTATCCTTATGTTGCCCGTAATTTAGGATTGTCGTAATGGACGCACTTTCTTTTATGCCGTTGGAGCAGTTGTTCGCACGTGAAAAAACGGCGTTCGACGTCTCGTGGCTTCAATTTATACGGCACCCAATGTCCTATCTTCGGATCATTTCCATGGCTTTTAATCGATCGGATATGGTTTGCTGAGCTACTGCAAGTGTATCTGCAAGTTCTTGTTGCGTTTTTGACGGATCTTAATCGAGTAAAGCCTCCAATTATTCATCTTCAAACTTTATTGGCGGTCCGGAACGTTCATCGTCTTCCAAGTCAAAATTACCACTTTTAAACCGTGCAAACCACGTCTGTCACGTTCGCTCAGTTGGAGCAAGGTCATCATAAACTTCCACCAAAATGCGATGACTTTCCGCAGCTTTTTTCTTCATATTGAAGTAGGGGAGGTGAGGGTAAAATGGACATGTTAAGAAGAACTTCAGTTATATCTTTGGAAACTCATGTTTTCCAAAACTTTGATGCAGTTTATTGCAATTCAATATACTGTTTTTATACCTAATGGGCCAAATATTTAACAAAAAAGTGTTTTTCAATGTTTTTCACTGAAATAAAAACAGACCAAAAAGTAAAACTTTTTTTTTCCATCCGGGTAAAATGGACATATAGTAGGGGTAATATGGACAGGTTTGAAATACATGAAGCGTAGAGGTTTATCGATCACGACAAGAATAATTTTATTCAACCAATGTCTGAACTCATCACTGATGTCCGTTAAATGATGAAAAAATCGAATTAACCCACCTAGAAGTGATATCGTGCTTTTCAGCAGTATAAGCGGACGGACCCTCAACTATTTTGCTTTTGGTTCCAGTCAGCTTCAAAACATGCCACATTTGGCGATTTAAATTCATTTTTAGACGTAGGGCATTCCATAGGAATAGATTGAATAGACTCTTCACAGTCCATCTCACTCCCACTGGTAACTGTCCATTTTACCCCACCAGTACAATTATTTCAATAATTGAAATTTTCCACTCAAAAATGAATTTACTTTTCCGTACATACCTAATATCGCTTATCTGTTGACTCACAATCCAAAATAATATCATTAGCGAATTTATTTTTGACATTAAACCACTCAAAATGCTTAATATCGAAGCAGCGTAAATTACATCCACACGCGGAATCATGTATGATTTTCGGTTTTTGTTTCTTTTTTCCACTTTTGATCAGTATTTATTGCCATAGGGTGGCTTAAATATTATAGAATAACATGTAGAAGGTGTTATCATTAACAGAGATCTGAAATTCAAAACGTAGCTATACAAATCAACCACCTGTCCATATTACCCCCACTGTTCGTATTACTCGCGGTTCCCCTAATGAAGTAACACTCCCCGCAAAAACACTCTCGTTGGTACGAAATTCGACATATTCGAAGTGGCAAAAAACTATGTTGTTTATGCTTCGACTTTTTGACATATACTGAAAAAGACGTGCAATGACAGTAGCTTACCGACGAATGTCTGGAAATTTGATTCGCTGGAATAATAATCAAGTTGCGCCATCTGTTGTAGAACCGAAGAAACTTACCGGTACACCTAATATTTTTTTCTTATACTGTATCCCTTTAAAGAAACTAAGTTCCACTGGGATTTCAATTTTGCTTGCAATTGGATTCTCCACACTATTTCTGTTAGTAAGTGTCCACTACCAGTGGACTCCTTGTGTTCGCCGCACCAGCCCCTCGAACAGATCTGTGACGGTGTGTAACGCAACTCTAACGGATGATCTGGGAAGTATGGGAGAAAGCGACAGTAGGAAAAAACGTAAATATAAACAAAACAGATAGTATACAAAAAGCGGTGATTTGGTTAATTGGGGATTGGAAAACATTAAATACGTGATTTAAATTGGAATCAGTTGAATTTTAAAAGTAAAGGTGAACTATAATTTATTATGTAAATATATTAAAACCTATACGATTTACAGGCTAGTAAATAGACACTTAAGTGTCGTGGAAAAAACAGTTTGTGATAGGAAAAAACATTGTGCGGAGACCAAAATGTAAGCGAAGAAATGAGATTGTTGTAGAACCTATCCTAAATCAATATATACATTTATAGCTTTAAGCGGATCAAATTATATACACGGTTGATTGGTTTTTGTTTTGTTTATGTTTACGTTTTTCCTACTGTCGCTTTCTCCCATACTTCCCAGATCATCCGTTAGAGTTGCGTTACACACCGTCACAGACCTGTTCGAGGGGCTGGTGCGGCGAACAGTCTCCCCCTCGTGTCGCCTTAACTTCTGGTTCAGCGTCACCAGATTTTTCTACATCCAGCAAAGCCAATATCGTAACAGGTCTCCTCAAAATCCCTGCTGACGTCATCACCTCTGCGCAACGAGTAATTCCATCTTTTCCAGGAATTGTATGGATCACTTTTCCACGTAGCCTGATATTCTCATCCACCATGAGCACCAAATCCCCTATCTTGATCGGTCTTACATCTCGGAACCACTTTGTGCGTCTTATAATGGTCGGTAGATATTCCACCACCTAGCGGCGACAAAAGATATCTATGGTGTGCTGAACCATGTTCCAACAACCCCATTCCCTCATCCGTTGGAAGTTTTTCTGGTTCTCGTACTCCATTGGAATTGAGGAGCAAGAAGTGATTGGGCGTTAACGATTCATGGTCAGCCGATTCCAACGGAACGAACGTCAACGGTTGAGAGTTCACCATGCTCTCAGCTTCTGCCAGTACCGTAGCGAGCGATTCTATCACAACACCTTGAGCCTTCTTGTTGCCGGATGGAGGACTTCGGAATCCTTTTGAGCAAAGCCTGTATTTTGGCTAATGTAGCTAAAAGCTAATATAACAATTTATTCAGGATTTCATTACAAGCAATTTCATGTCTACTCACATTGGTTCCTAACCTCTCCAAGTTACGTCTACTTTGCTTAATAGGCGCCTTAGAGGCCCTTATCTAAATAATAATAAATTTAGTTTTTATGCAACATACGTTTGAGACTGTACTTTCCGTGCAAAATCAATAAATATTGAAACAAATACACTTTTCTTCGTCTACTATGAATTATATAATCCTCACAAACTCTTTCTGCAGCTTCCATTATCGATCCTATCTTTTATTGTTTTCTCTAAGCACCGGAAAGTACAATCTCGTCGAAAAACAATATTTCATACTGCTGAGGGCATTGCGGATTCGTTATTACTCTCCGCAACACTTCTGTTGTTGGGAACAGTGGAGGGTATTAAAAAAACTACGAATGAAATCAAACAACGAAGCGGATTTTGAATCATAAGAACGATTCGATGACCAAACCTATTTTATAGCTTTTGAACAATGTTTTATCATTAATTAATAAATTGAACAAAACAAACTGATACACTTGAATTCGATCAGATTAATTCGGGAACCAGAACACTTTTTCTCACTCTTGGGTGATATATGTCAAGAACAATACATCAAATCGTTAGATCAACCCTGGGTGATTTTGAACTTGAAGAAGTCATGAGATAACTTCGTCGGTATTGAAGCTGCGAAAACATACCCGATTAATTCAATTAGTATGAAAAAAATCAATGACTTCATAGAAACTTATTTCTTTTTTCATGCCTTTTTTATGACAGTTATCCCATTTTTGAATTGCTACATTACATTTAATATTAACGTTACAATGCACCACAACCATTTATAATAATAAATATTATAAAAAATGTATTTACGTAGCGCAATTTAAAGAAACGTACCCTGGCAAATGTGTAAGCTTCCATTAGTGAATACCATCGATACCCTCGTGATAACTATGCCAATCAATGATTACAAACCAAAGATGCTTCAAATTTGGACTTAAAAGTTTATACAGATGTCATTACAGATTTACTGAGAAAAAAACTAAAATAAAAAAAAAATTTCAAATCCAAAACACAGATTTCATAATTGCAACCCTGATGGGAATATCTATCTTCATGTAAATTTATGTGTTAAGCCACATTAATTGAAAAAATAAAATACATATGTACCATTATTTTTTCTGATTATAATTGAAAAAGAATTATCCATTTTTAGACTAAAAATAAACTTTTTTTTTCTTTATTATAGTGATTTTCAACACATTTCGGCTGGTTCGTCACTTTTACTTCCATTTTTGGAAGAATGTCGGGAGTGAGGATTGAACTCGTGATCTCTGCGTGAGAGGTATGGATGTAACCGCTACGCCAGATCGCCTCCTAAAAATAAACTCCAAATTGTAGACATTTCAAGAATACCCTTTTAAGTTCGGCTATTTGTACCGGACTGAGCCACTTACTGTCGGCCAATGATCGGAACCATCTTCCCTCATAGAGGTAGATCATATATTCAAATAAACCGCCAAAATGTCTTATTTAATATCCTATACAATATTTGCCATACAGCTGGTGATTTGGTTTGGGGGCACTTTTTACTCCGGCCAGGCCCTTTACGTTTGAGATTTAAGTCAGCAGAAATCTCTAAACAATCTATATGTACTCCGACGAAAGCTCAAAAGTCATCCAATCTTAGCTTCATTTAAAAGCAGAGACTTCATTCAACATAACTTAGTTTACATTGGCATTACATTCCATCACGTTTTTCTTCATATCGTAAAAAAAACTAAGCTTGTCTAACCCATGCACCAGAATCGAATTTATCCTTCTATTACGCTGCAGGGAATCCTTTTTGAACCTTTCCTCTCACAGATTGGCACCATTCCCGTTTGCTGGCAAACAGCGAAGACCGCGTGCATATGGGGCAGCATTTCTCCCGCAAAAGGAGGTTCCCGGTGTAATAATGAGAAAATCGATAGAAATGAAATTAGACCCCGACCAGAACAAGCACTGAGTCATTGTGCATCGTGGTGTGTCTACATGATATCATCGCCACGGGGTCAAATGGAAGTGTGTTCTCTCCGTTTGGAAGGACGGTGGTGGCGTGGAACCATGTGCTCTTGAATCAAGTTCCATTCGCCGTCGACATCAGATTCGGCGAGAAGTAGAATAATAGGAATAGCTCTACAGTGCCACCTTCCACTTTTTTCACCATCAGTGCCAAGTAGTAAAATATGATATGGCTGGGAAAAAGGGAAAACGAAAAGGAGCGAAGTAGAATGCAGGAAGAATGAGAAGAAGAAAAAACGGGAACAACTACCTCAAGAAACAATGCCGCGGCAGGATTGTTCTGTACTTTCTCATTGTCTAGTAAAGTTGCGGTGATTTATTCTTGAACCAAGATTTTGCTGCCACCGTTGTTTAATTTTAATAACCATTGTCGGCAAGTTTCCGTTGAATTCTCTATTTCGGTCTTGGTTCGCAATAACACAGGAGAAGAAGGTGGTTGCATGTAAGTCTTCCGGCAATGAATCAATTTATAATGCAAATCGTAATTCAGGCTTCACTTTAATTGTTGTTCATTGAAAGACGAAAGCTGAGTTTCAAAACATTTTTACTGTATGGACAAGGAAGACACGAGTACAATTTTCTGTAAGATTTATGAGCAAATTTACATTTTAAAAGATTACAGCAGTGAGCGGTACATGAAATAACAACTGATACTTTTGGAGACAACTTCGTGAACAACCTGACTATCTGCTATCAGTATTGATACTGCGAGCTATTAGCTGATCGCGGATGCCATTCATGTTGTCGGAAATAGTCGTATCATTCTAATTTTATGCATTGAATATCACTAGTGGAACTGGTTTGACATTTGAAGAACCGAACCATCTTTATAGACTATGATAGCTGATAGTGAGCATCTAAATGATCCGAAGAGCATTTTTAAATTTCTATATTCAATCAATACATACATTTTGCTACAACAAAAATCGTTATACTCTACTCATATTAACCAAACTTTATTTTTTCTGTTCATGTTGCAGGTGAACGACGGAAATAATTTTGTCGATTGGTTTCCACACATGGCTTAAGGTATACGGAAAACTTCTAATCGATGACTAATAATCTTTTCTCTGATAAGCAGGAATTGATAGATATTTTCCATACAAAAAATATAACCCAGTTTCATGGATTAGAATGATAACGATCAAAATTTTCAGAATAAGTAAAGCTAAAATGACCAAAACATCATAAAAACTACAAAAATATTGATGTATAATTTCTATGAAACAGTTTAACAGTTCCCTTGCGATTTTTATGGAAAAAAAATATAATACCCCTCAGTTCGAAGCAAAAAGTTTTCAATTTAGGAATATCATATACATCTCTGACATTAATATATTAAAAATATATTTCCAACCAAATCAAGAATAAATTCGATGAAACTACTTTCAAGCCAAAAAGCTTCAATTCGATTTCAAGATCGTTTTAGTAGAAACTTCCACTACAGAGCTAATTCTGTTTAAATGAACAACTACTTTCTCGTCTGTGATTATGAATATTTCATGGGATAACGATCACATAGAAAATCGATGAGAAGTATTTAATCTATAATCTGAAAGTTGGTATTTGGAGTTTGGAATTTGGGATCTGGAATTATAAGAAGACATCTGGAAACTAATACAAATTGATACAAATTGAACTATGCTTGTAAGTGCTATTCTCCTCTAGGTAGCGCAACTATTTTGTGCATCTTTTTTTAAATGAGATCATCTCTCTACCGCTTTTTATCGGAAACTGCTGCAATCGATGACAATAATCCACCCATAGCTCTCACAATAAACGTTCCTTAAATAAACTTCCTTACATGGGCCAAAAATTATACATTTCAGCTAAAACCTATCCGAAAATGGTAACAAGACGAAACGGATCGAAAGGCGAACAACAAGTGCACGGGGATGTGATCTGTGTATATCTTGAGACGATTCCAGAGCAATCCGACTGCAGTGTCGAAGAGGACGAAAACAAAGAACAAAAATCAAATGTGAAAGACGTGGGAAAAGGAGAAGAACCCCACGGGAAGGACGAAGATGAAGATGGCCAATCCAGGTATGTCTTCTTTATCATGAAAACAATGATCGGGAGATGGGATAAGTTTGAGGTTCAATCGATTTTAGTTATTCATACGAACCAGAAGCCGATAGAATCGATCTTTTTTTTTCAAATTGAGCAGTCTGACTGTAATTGTTCCAAAATATTGTTGAGAACAGATAATGTGTTGAATGTGGACGGCAGTACGAAAGGACATAAATGTTTCCGGATTTGAATACTGACATAACTTTAGTGATTTCCAAAACATTTGAAAAAGTTCCAGTAACAATTATTGTATTGAATTTTTTTTTAACATTCTCAGAAAACCAAACGATGTAATTACCATTTTTGATTTTCTTAAGATCGATTTGACTTATTGTGATACTTAGTATACTCTCAGGTAGAATTACTCATACATTTTACAGATTTTAAATATTCAAAATGAATTCTTGTTAGTTTACTGGTCAAATTTTTACCGATACAGGTTGGACTCAATTATCCGGAGTATAATTTTTTTTTACTCCGGATAATCAAGTCATAAAAAAACAATTTTCTCTCGGTAAACGTAATATAATTATGATTTGCACTTATTTATTCAACGGTTTTATATACGTTGACCCGTTTGTATGTTTGTGACTTTGTAACTTTGTCGGTAGCGCTGTACCACATTTATAGAAATTTATCCCCCTCGGGCGGTCAACAGCGATTGATCTGAAATTCGGAACACATCTTTTTCCTTGGTGTCATTATATAACTGCGTATTCCACGATCTTGAAAATACAAGAAGGCGGCCGCTATAAAATGGCGGATTATGTACATATTTTCTCAAAATCCCATCATCATGCGTTTTCCCAAAACCCCATCAATATATGTATCGAATGAAAGGGCTTGACCAGTAGAAAACAATTATTTATGGAAAATGTAAATCAAAGATGGTGAGCGCTATAAAATGGGGGATTAAATATTTTCTCAGAACCGCTTCAATGTGGTTATCAAATGAAAGGGCTATATTGATGGGGTTCTGAGAAAAAATGTAATCCGCCATTTTGTAGTGGTCGCCATCTTAGATTTGCTTCTATCATAAATAACTGTATTCTACTAGTCAAGCTCATTGATTTGATACCCATATTGATAGGGTTGTGAAAAAAATATATATGGCGCCATCTTGTGGTGGCGGCCATTTTGGATTTCCATTTTTCATAAACAACTGTGTTCTTTTAATCAAGCCCTTTCATTTGATACCCATATTGATGGGGTTTTGAGAAAATATGTAATCCGCCAGTTTCTAGTGGCCGCCATCTTGGATTTGCATTTTTCATAAATAACTGTGTTTTACTAGTCAAGGCCTTTCATTTGATATTCATATTGATAGGGTTTCAAGAAAATATGAAATCCACCATTTTGTAGTGGCCGCCAAATAAAATACTCCGGATAATCGAGTCCGACCTGTACTATTTTTTTATCTCAGTGTATATTTTTTCACGTTTGGACATCAGTGCTCTATAACATTATTTCGGTAGGACTCATAGTTTTTGAGATATAAATTATCAAAAATTTCTCTTACTAAAATCGATACGCCCTTTTCAAAAGGTACACTTGAGTCAAGAAATTCCCAATTGCTGTGGAAAATTCATATTTCCTCTAATCCAAACGGAATACAACTCGATTTCATTTGGAACTGCTCTATAAATGGATGTCATTGAGTAATGAGCTTGAGCTTGAGCTTGGGTAGACTGTACAATTCGTAGTTGCTCTCCGTGATTGACCTGAACCAACCAAATTGCACAAAGAACACACAGAATGACGCTTGGGACTAGAAAATCATTCTCGTTGTGCAATTTTCGGTGATTCGAGCTTTAAATGGTCAATAACGACGCCGGCCACGTCCTTACAGTCACCGGGGGAAGGGAAGGAATGTTAGTATGATATTCGCCGCAAGAAGGCCAAAAGGGTCGCCTCTATAGGATATTTAATATCCTAAAGTTAGTATATTCTAAAGTTTCTAAATTTACTCTAAAAAGAGCAGTGACGTATCTTCACGTCTAAAATCGACACCAACAGATTACAACTAAATTGCAATTCACTTACGCAATTCACTTGATTACTCCCATCTCCCATCTAAATCCCACGTCGCATTCACATCCTCCATCAACGTCAACAACCGACTAGATTTACCGAGCAGAATTCTGACGCTACGCTGACATCATCGTGTATGTGAATCGTTCTATAAGATTAAAAAAAATCTCTACCGAGATGCTTGTGTCTGGAAAGTCTGAAAGGGAAAATTTCAAATACATAACAGTATAAATGGATGACATTGAGTAATTGCTAAAAACTCATCAATTTTCACGAATGTTCAAGCCAGCAAGAAGAGTTAATGCTATATTATTGCGATAAATTTGAAGAAATCTGGACGAATCATTAAACGTCTGGACCAGATAAAGGGCAATCTGAATGTCTGAATACTCCGTTAAAGTTTGGAAGATTCCTGATAAATCTGAAGACTGGCAACGCTGGAATGCGCCGGAAAACGAGAGCGTTACATTGTAGAAACAAGTTTTTGGTCGCCGGCATAACCTCTTTGCCGGCTAAACGAAATGGTATAATTATCACTCCATTCGAAAAATAAAATATCTACGCGTTATATGCGATAGATCCGAAAACTTGGTTCAATAGTTCGAAAATTGCTTTGAAAGCAAGCTATTGAATTCACAAAAATCTGTATATAAGCGGGTGCCAGCTAGGAAATTCACTCTACTATGATTGGGCCGTGGATGGAACATACTATCGCTACCAGCCAAAATAGTGCGCTCCCCCTGATCATCCCCGTTTTTCTTTTGCTACCGATCTGCATGAAGCCTACACTAGCGAAAAACGATGTTTGGATAATAATTCGAGATCGATTACGAGTGAAATGTGCCAATAGCGATGAGTCAAATAGCGATCACCACGTAATGTCTGGTCACAAAAGAGGGAGAGGGGGAGAAGGGTATATAGTTTTCACTGGATATTTTCAAAGAAGAATTGATTGCTGCACCGGAGATTCTGTTGCATCGCTGGTTTCCACAGAAAAGGATCATTCAACACCAACGTTACCGAACATTTCGAGTGGATCCGTACGGATCTTCTATGGATTCTGTACGTTTAGAAACATTCTCTTCATGGCTTATCCACATAGTAACAGACGATTATTCAAATTTGTAAAACCAACACAGTTCGGTGAGATTTCATCAAGGGACTATTTTGAACGTTAATATCTCTTTACTGGTTGAGCGAAGTGGTATGAAAAAACAGTGCATTCGGAAGATGAAAGGTCTGTGGGTATTGTTCGTTAAATAAGCATCCGAAAATTTGTTTCAACAGCTCGAAAATTGATTTGAAAACACACTATTGTAATCCCAAAAATCTATATCTATAATTATTATTGTTATTATGCTAAGTCTGGCCAATCCCGTTTGTATTTTGCTACCGTGTTCAACGGACGTGCACAGTTCTTCACATCAGTATATATCCGCATAATATGCACGAATGAATTTTTATGCTTTCTTGTTTAGACTTTTTAGAAATCTTTCAAAATATTCATTTATTGAGAATAGACTCAGATGCAACTTCAAACAAATTATTTCTAAATCAACAGTAGTCCTACGTCAACCTTGCGGTTGTATCACAGATATAACAACCCCTAGTTTTCGAAGAGATTTTGGGGATACATTAGACTAAAACAGTTCTTGCATACATAGATGCTTTTTACAATATTTGGTAAATTGCAGTAGATTTAAAATAAACAGCGAAAATCCTATTTTGTCGCTTTTTTAAGATTGATGAAAACATATCCTAATTTTTATTTCTCGACAAAGGAGTAATTCTACTTTGTCTACGATTTTCAACAGAATTTAATTGAATTTTCAAAACTGTTCAACAATTTTCTAT
Organism: Toxorhynchites rutilus septentrionalis; assembly: GCF_029784135.1. Lineage (NCBI taxonomy): Eukaryota > Metazoa > Arthropoda > Insecta > Diptera > Culicidae > Toxorhynchites > Toxorhynchites rutilus. The sequence continues at coordinate 319,944,565 of NC_073745.1, read as the reverse complement.
GTGATTCTTGTGCCTAGACATATCGATAACCAGAGATAATTTTCCCTTTAATCAAAGTTATCGCTGTAGAAGAAGACACGGATCGAAGCCACAATATGTAGCTAGAAGATTACTAGCTTGTAGTTTCAAAAATATGTATCGTATCATCTCTAGGTGTTTATTTATAACGATGTTAAAAGCTTTAAAATATCTGAGAAATTCCTACGAAGCATTTTTTCGATTTACCCATTTTTGGAAATTGGCAACTTTTGAACCGCTCCACCTATTTACAAGTTCTTAAGTGCAAAAGAGAAGTATTTCAACAAAGGTTACATAAAAAATATTGTATGGCACACTGACAGCCTCTTTTCAGCGTAATATTAAAAAAAAATGTTTTAAGTAATTTTCGAGGTATTGGACTAGAAAGATACTCTAGACCACTGGAAAGCGGACGTGCAGCCGTTTAGATTACGAGATAGAGACGTCGGTTAATCGTTCGATTAATTCAAATAATCGAATATCTGAAATTATAATCGATTCATTCTGTGTCGAATAATTTGAAATCAAAATATGAATACATCGAATAATTGTCACTGTAATCGCGATTAATGAAAGAAGGAATCTTTCTCAAGGTTATTGCACTTTTAGGCTAAGAATGATGCTTTAATATTTTTTTATCCAACAATTTTTATCCAACCATCTAACATCGATATCCCGATAGACCACGCGACCAGAATTACAACGTGATACGTGATTGTTTCAAGAAATAAATATCCGTTCGACTAATCGAATATTGAAAGACAATTATTCGAATGAATCGAATATTGAAAAATGCCCAATGATTAATCGATAATCAAATAAATGAAAAATTTAGACATCACTAATTACGAAGACCCTCATTCTTGCGGCTAGCGACAGCTACTTCTTTTCATGTTTTTATATAGAAAACAGGATGCACGGAAGCGTGAGCACATAGGAGAGAGAAAGTTTGGGAGAGAGTTCATTCTTGATGCTCTCTTACCATTGAAGAGCAGCCAAGTTTATTGACAACTGTCACGAGACGAGTTGAGGACATAGTAGAAAGGCTGTTTGAAATGCTGAAAAATAATGAGCTACTGGATTTCTATTTTATTCAGTGGATGAGAGTAAAAATATTCACAGCTACAATTGGCTAAATTTTTCGGGCCATATCCAAGGATTTTGATGTAACTGAGGAATTGATTAGCCTTTTTTCTATGAAAGCAACGATAAATGGCACCGATATTTTCCATGTTCTGCATAAAGTTCAGCAGAAATTTGATCTATCGATGAAGACAAGGTCCGGTGCAGTTGCTGATGGAGCTCCTGCTATGTGTAGTAAGTTGATGTTAACCTTTTGCCTTAGGAAGGAACACATTTGTTATTGCTAATCTTCGAATACAACAAGAAGTTTCGGAACAAGTCATGCTGTATCATTGCATCATACATCAGGAGAATCTCTATGAAAAAAGCGAAATTTAAGGATGTTATGGAGCGTTTAATCAAAATCGTCAAACACATCAGATCGAGCGCATTGAACCCTCATTGTTTGTAAGCTTTTCCGAATTATGTGAGGGCACATGCTCTTTTCATCGCTCAATTTTTCGGATCCACGTATATTTGTGAGCATATTGTTTTCCATTATGAAACAAGTCAAGGAACGAAATATGATGATTATTTGGGAAAATCGATTGTAATTCAGCGTTTTCTATATCGAAAAAGACTAAAAAAATATTGTAATAAATTATTTGTAATGATCGAAAGAACCCAATTGCATCGTGATACCACATTTATATTGCAGATCTGAATGTTCTCTAATTTGAATGCTGTCGAGTCATAGAACGTAGAGTAATGCGGGGCGAAAGTGCGCACCTAACTGTTGTCGTCCAACAACTCTTGAAATAAAAGCAAATAAAATTCCATTTGCTTACCAAATTGTAACTATATATATTACCTTCGAAACATAGTACAAGCATTTCTCGAGATGTATTTGTAAATGGACAAATACCTATTTTAATACAAAAAGACAAATGCGCACCTTTGCCCCATAGTGGGAGCAAAGGTGCGCACTTATTGAATCGAACTTCTGAGAGAACTTATACCAAAAATAATTGCTTTATCATCAGAAGCGGGAGAAACATCATTTCTAGAGAGTGTAGGCAAGAGGGGGGTGTTCTATGTTTTTCATGGGTGAAAAGAGTGGGTGTTACGGTCGAACATACCACGTGGAAATTTTTGGAACGGAGGAGACTGGCAATATATGGTATCCGAAAATGTCGAAAATGAATTCGTTGTTATTAACACACTAGCTGACCCAGCGAACTTCGTCCCACCCAAATCATTTCGACACTCAAGTTCCCACAGAAATTATTTCTATGTACGTAAGCTATGCTAAATTTCTATATTTTTTGACATATAAAATTGATCCAGACTAAGACACATCAGTCCTCATACTGACTGTTTAAATCCGTTGCTCCGTTCTTGAGTTAAATCGCGAGGAACTGACAACAAATCATTTTTATTTATATAGATCGAGTTTATAAATACATAGTTACCTTCACTTGATTTATTTGAAACTCACTGTTGAAAAAATAATATTTATTTGAAGTTCATTGTGAAAACATAAACATAAACGAAACATAACCGTTATTGAATTAAATGCATGGTGAAAAAAAATCATTTAAAATTCGTTCTGAATTATTTTTAAGCAATTGTTTGTTTTTATTAATCGTCTTGGATTTCGGTTCTGAGGATTCCGACGCTTTGCCTTGAGGCGCTGTTGCTGCGTTGGGCTGTTGTGGGGTTCGAAGAAACAGACAATGGTTCCTCATGAAGCTAGAATCCCAATCTCTTCCTGACATTTATGCAACTTGGTTGAATTCGTGCTGGAGGCGCAAAATCAAACGCCAAACGCCGTAAATCTTTGAGAGTCATACCATAGAAAGCTTAATCCGCCAGATCCTCAGACTGCTCACTCGTAAATACCTATCTGAAATGTCAATAAAATAAGATTTGAATCAAAAATCACTTTCTGATATGAGCCTCTTCCTCAGGGCTGGTTCAGAAATACCGAGACTCCTTCCCGAAGTCTCTGTAGGGTCATTTGAGCATTTCCGGAGTGCATTTCTTCAAATCAGTTTTCTTCTTGTGGGTCCCGTTAGAAAATTTTGTTGAAAACATTTTATAATTTTTTTTCAGAACAAAACGCTAGTGCGAGCTTTTACCCCACAGCCACTGTGCACCTTTGCCCCACAGCCAGTGCCTCCTTTGCCCACAAGCAATTTTTTGAACTATTCGAATTTTTTAAAAAAGCTCTCAAACTTTTTCACAGGAACGAATACGCACTATCATCTACTATAGAATAAAAGTTTTCTTGACAGTGTAGTTTCGATCTTTCCAGTTATTCTAGGTAAATAAATAATCATCTCCAAAACTGTAAAAATTAGATCAAAACATCGCAGAACTCTTTTAACTTCATAACTAATTGCCACTTTCATGAAATGTATCTTGTTTATATGTGTGATCTGCTGGTGTAATGAAGTGTCAAACGAATACACTGTTGTCGAATCTTTATGCTCGTTTGCTCCAAAAAGGCCAATGCGCACCTTTGCCCCGCACTACTCTATCAGGTAAATCTGTATAGTATGCATTTTATTACGAACATTACTGCCGTTCTACGCATAGTTGTCCCATGTTCCAAACTGAGAAAAACGCAATCAAAGTTTTCTCGCATATTTGTCTACCAAATGCTTTAAGCATTTCAATTTAGCAATACACCGGGTTTTGACGTAGAACTACGTCTTTCAGAAAGGGTGCAAAATCAGAAAAAAAAACAGGTCACGTTTTTATGAAATAAAGTTAACGTAAATAACTATTTTCACTGTGAACGAATTCTCATGATTTGCATACCAATCGAATCGGAAATTCTCTAAGATTTGTTCGATATGCTATACATTCCAATTCGCGAATCTCTGAACGGTTCAAATTCATGAAAACTGGAAGAACTTCCTTTTTTCCCAAACATTTGTTCTGCCGATTTGTGTGCTAATCCTACCCTTATTTCGAATGCTTATAACTCGTATATTTCTTAACAGATCGGAAAAATGTTTGCATCAATTGATAGGAAATATTTCTACGCGTCTATCACAATTAATGAAATGTAATTTTTCATGAGATGAGCGATTGAATAACTGTAAAATGTCTAGCGTTACCTAAACGCCCTAACTGCCAAGTTTTGATTGGCCCGATGCACAGTTTCCCCAACACAGACTTCAAAATCGATGTACCTGTGGAAATCCGCTTTGCACATATACATGCAAGTCGGGGGTATTTTTGTTCCCACCGAGCTGTGTTTCCCTAACACGGACTTTAAAATCAATGTGCAGACCGGAATATGTTTCCCTAAAACGTACTTTTAAACTGAGAAAACTGGGAAAATCGTCATTTCAGATACTAGAGGTGAATGAACTTTCGGGGTTCGAGAAATACGTAAACATGAGATGTTTTTCCGTTCACATATTTTGGTAGTGCTAGGCATCATATCAAATGTAAAAGGACGTTCATCAAATTTATTTGTAACGAAGAACATAATCTATTACAAAAATTTCGATGCATTCTAAAATAATATTCGAAGTGATAAACAAGTGGATTGCATGATACAATTGCGTAGTTCTACGTCGAAAATAGGCGTTCGTGTCCTAGATACAACCCCTTACAAATTTTTTTATAAGCACTATACTATTGTTCAATGAAATGTGATGAGTTCCCCTCACTGAATCAATCAAGCTTGATAACGGGTTTAAAAATTCATGGTGGGACAGTTATGCCTAGCATATCAACATGGGACAATTGAACTTGATGTTGTTTTTTGACATACAATCATTTTTTGATGTAGGATTACGTCTTTCGGGAACATATTGGGGTACAAATTGAAAATCGAAAATCGAGCACATCTTGAAAATTGTCCAATTTCAAACGCTTATTGCTCAGTTATTTCTAGGTTGATTGATGAAATTTTTGCGTCAATCGACTTTGGCATTCCATAACATTTTTTTATATTGAAGAAAATAATATATGTCATGAAACTAACTATCGAATAATTGAGAAATCTCAACTCCTATCCTAACGGAAACACCCACTTTTGATTTGTCGAAATTGACGATACATGCGGCAGGTCCCTAACAACGACATCAAAACCAAGTTACCTGGGGGAAATCGGCATTGCAAATACACAAAAGTAGGGAGAGCTTTTGTTCCCATCGAAACGTGTTCTCTAACAGAGACATCAAAACCAAGCTGCCTGGGGGAAATCGGCATTGCAAAAACATGAAAGTAGGGAGAGCTTTTGCTCCCACCGAAATGTATTTCCTAACAGAGACATCAAAACCAAAGTACCACGTGTTCTGGTAAACTTTTTCTTATTTGTTTGAAAATTAGTTCGTTCTTCCAAACCGTTCGATCGCGTACTTGAACCGACTTATCCGATATGGATCTACAAAAAATACATGGTGGGACAGTTATGAATAGAATCAACATGGGACAATTGAGCTTGATTTAGTTTTTTTAAAGCTGGGAAAAAACTGTTTTTTTTTGTGTTTTGACGTAGGACTACGTCTAACCGGAAGATATAGGGGGTGAAATGGAAATCTAGGCACTGAACAAGTAGGAAAAAAATGCAAGATTTGGAACGCTTATAACTCGAGCATTTCTCAATAGATCGCAAAGGTTTTTGCATCAATTGATAGGAAATATATCTACGCGTCTATCATAACGAATAACATTTCATTTTTCTTGAGATAAATAATTGAATAATTGTGCATATCAAGCATTGTCAAAATGCACTATGTGCCCATTTTTGATTGGTCCATTTTGTGCTCCTCAAATCGTACCGACCAAAACGGGCAACCAGAGCAGCAGCGAAATAGAATGAAGCACGATTGGAAAGGAAAAAGAAAAGAAATGAACGAAACATTGGTCGCAGTCTCACACATGCGTAATTCTCGAGCCAGCCAGTCAGCTTAAAAATCCCCGCTCCGCTGCCGTAACGATCATTCTCATTCAAACCGTACACCACATCGGTTCGCATCACAACACATCAACAAACTAGAGATGGGCAAAACAGTTCACTTTGATGAACGGTTCACTCACTAACCGTTCATCTACGTGAATCAGTTCTTTTGAACCGTTCTTTCGTTCAGCGGTATTAAGAACAACATAGAATGTTGGCTGGAACCCAACATATTGATGACAGTACGTATACGTATTTTGATGACAGTACGTAGTGTACGTATGGTATTTATGTAATAATTTGATCCGCACAAAATATGTGCAATTTTTCATATTCTCTTTTTGGACAACACAATGGTTCCATGTAAGATTACATATTTCATAATGTTCATTCAGGGAAAAAAATCAACAGCGATTTTCACTAACAATCAATCATACAAACAATTACAATAACACGTACACGCAATAGGCCAATCAATGAATTGAAAGCCACGAAAAAACTTTTTTCTCAACATGCCCTCACTATAAAATTTTATGTTTACCTAATCCATGAATCGCCCCAGCTTCCCCCAGATTTTTTTCTGATAATCACGAAATATATGAATGTTAGGCGGAATTGAAAGAATACATGTAATTGAAAATATATATTTTTGCTTTTAAAACTACGAAAATCTAATTTAATTTTTAACACAAAATTGAGTATACATTAACAAAATAAACCCTGCGTTAGATGCATTTTGCTCATCATGACAATATCGTTTTATTTTCCTTACAAGCGTTCTCGATATATTTGTTCACTCCGTCCAGCGCAAATCAGTTCAGCTGCACTAGTTCGTTCGCAAACAGTTCACTCTCCATCAGTTCACTCTCAAACAGTTCACTCGCAAACCGTTCTTTCGGAATCAGTTCGTTCACAAACCGTTCGCTCGCAATCAGTTCGTGGGGAGAACTACCGTTCTTTGAAAAAGAACGACCGTTCGTTCACTCTTTTCGGCGAACTAGTTCGTTCGTACCGTTCGTGAACGGTTTGCCCATCTCTACAACAAACCAACACAAGCAGCCATGTCTGGACATGGTAAAGGAGGAAAAGTGAAGGGAAAGGCAAAATCCCACTCGAACCGTGTTGATCTGGAGTTCCCCGCAAGGGTAGCTAGACCGAGCGCGTTAGTACCAGTGCACCAGTCCACCTAGCCGGCGTTATATAGTTTCGGCCGCCGAAGTGATCGAGTTAGCTGGCAAAGCTGCTCGCGACGATAAGAAAACCTGCATTCGGAACAGAACACATTCGGTTCGGTGGACATCAAGACAACAGGCAGTTGCAGCGAGTGGCGAGTGGCAAACGCAATCGTAAAACGGCATCAGGTAGCGGAAGAAAAAAGTTTGTTCTTTATACAAACTGCTTTGGTGGCAAATCCAGAACAAGGCGGCATCGATGGCGTTCGAAATGGTTTTTTACATTAAGGGTGTCAAATCAGAAAACAGATCACGTTTTTATGAAATAAAGTTAACGTTAATAACTATTTTTGCCGCGAACGGATTTAGGCGAACTACATACTAAACGAATCGGAAATTCCCTAAGATTTGTTTAATATGCTATACATTAGAATCTCCTGGTTTGTAAATGGTTAAAATACATGAAAACTTTAAGTGTTTCCATTTTCCCATTTATTTGTTCTGTCCATATGTGTGCTTTCCCGAACAGAGCTGTCAATAACGAGCAACTTATCGACGAGCAACGAAGGGGAAATCGGAGGGTTCATAGTCTCCGTGAACAAAGGAAAAGAAGAAGAATGAAGGGGAATATTTGCCTAGAGTATAAACAGTGGATCTCGCTGAGGCAAACTTTCATTCGGCATCGGACTGTTGAGCAATCCAGTTCACTTTGCTTTCGCTGCGCTTCGATCCAAGATTGGACCCCACCAGTGGTAATTCAACTTGGATATCGTCGTGTGGTTTTTCCAGTTCGTTTTTCGCGTTATTCGTATCGTGTGTTTTTCTTTCCGCGTTATAAATTGGACGCTTCGCGTAGTGTGTGATAAGTAAGAAGAAGAGGAAGGCTGGTTCGAGCACTGCAAAAAACGAAGCGTCGTCCAATAATGCACGCGATGTTAGTGCAGTGAAGAGCGCTCGCACTGAACCGAGCCTTCGCGAGTGTGACACCGAATCGAACAACAGCGAAGTAGGTGACTTCGGCGCGTCGGTCGAAAATGTAAACGCCGTTACCCTGGCAGCAACCAAAATCAAGCTCCCCCCGCAGGTGGTGAAGGCGGTCGCTCTTGACAAACTTATCAGCGAATTCGCATCGATGAGTGTTACAGCAGAGTACAAGCTGTGTGGCATAATTCAGTCTTTTTCCAAGCAGTTAACATTGTCTGTTTTCCGTCATCATAAGGGCTTCGTTGGTGTCTTTGGTGCGCCAAAAAATTATTTGGGGAATTTCAAGCATCTTGAATGTCTCACTGGAATGTTCTAAGTTATTTGAGTTTGCGTGCCAGTTGCAAAACTGCCTTCAACTAGGATTTCATTTGCACTAATATTGATCATAATGAAGCATCGCTACTATTTTCGAGGTTGATACTAACAAAAAGAGTTTATTTCGCTTGTTTAGTCACCAAGAAAGTAAATGTCGTTCTGGAATTTTATATGTGATTAGATTTCGCTTGTCAGTAACAAAACTTGCTCCACTAAGGGTGACAGCTGCGCTTCTCTCGAACATAAGAAAGTAATGCAACTTTTTTCGATGCCAGTAATATTAACAGAAGCGTTTCTTTTGAGAATAGCGCAAAATGACGAGAAGTGTTTATATTCCTAGTAGTTTCAAGCCACCAATGTATGGCTCTGTATGCATGCTATGGCGAACGCTTGTTTGGCGCGTTGTCATTGTTGTTTTTTACATACGGTGCCAAAGATATATTGATATAGTTATGAGATGTGGAATAATTGTGCTGGTACAACATGTATATAATCGACTGTAGCCGAGTCTATGTCAATTGCGATAAAGGCCATCGGAATAGTATTCGAGGTAAATTTTCAATGCATTGACATGAAATCGTATCTTGGATACAACCTCCTACAATTTTTTCAAAACCACGAGTACTAAGTTTTCTAAATTGGAACCATTCCATAAAACAAGGCGCTTTTCAGGGCCATTAAACCTTCCAAAAAAGAGTTTAGGAAATACAGTTCAATGCTTTCTAAAACAATATCCAAAATAATAATAAAACACAAGCATTAGCATTAGCATTAGCATTAGCATTGAGCAAGTTGCACAATATCGTAGGTGGTACAAATTCAGAACTGTTAAATCAAAAACTAACCTCCATCCGTTGCTGATGATTAGTAATATCTCTTAGATGAAGGCATGTTTTCTCCAACAGTTAAGAATTGTCCTGGCCACGTCCTTGCAACTGCTAAGGAAAGGGAAGGAATGTTAGTTCGACATTTACTTAAGAGAGATGCAGAGAACTCTACGACCTCTCATAAATGTCTCGGGAATTTAGGATTTTTAGTAGGGGAGGTATGCCATAGGATACACTCAGCCGGTGTTACTGGCGGAGCTTGTTACTATTACTATTACTATTACTATTACTATTACTATTACTATTACTATTACTATTACTATTACTATTACTATTACTATTACTATTACTATTACTATTACTATTACTATTACTATTACTATTACTATTACTATTACTATTACTATTACTATTACTATTACTATTACTATTACTATTACTATTACTATTACTATTACTATTACTATTACTATTACTATTACTATTACTATTACTATTACTATTACTATTACTATTACTATTACTATTACTATTACTATTACTATTACTATTACTATTACTATTACTATTACTATTACTATTACTATTACTATTACTATTACTATTACTTTGTGGAATCGGCATCTGCTGAAAGAATTAGTAAGTGAAGTTATACGATATATTTGTAATATAAATGTGCTCCAGTCTTCTGATTGGTGTCACGTTGATGGCTGAGTAAAAGAATTGTTTTATAAAATTTTGAAATGATTGATAAAAACTATCGTCAAGTAACGAACATAAAAAATAAACGAAATTAAATTTTTAAAACTGAAAAAAAATATATTAAAAAGTAGCTTTTTCTTGACGCAGCTGCTGTCGCATAGCACCATAGCAGGTCATTTTTAATACTGTTCAATAATAAATCATTAACAAAACATATAAATATATCCACATATCCAAACGCATTTCAAACCTCAATTGGTATCTAGTATGTAAATATGTATAATCTGAAATTGAGAGACCAATGAAATTATATGACACTAAATTGTAAAATGTTACACTTGCAAGTCGGCCTTCCAATCGTTGTCACATTAGTAGCTGTATAAAAGGTTTGGTTGAGTAAATTTAAATTTGATTTTTATTGATAAAGAAGAAGGCCAGCGGGATTGAAAGCGTTTCAACTTCCATAGACCCGAACCTTTTTCTTTATCATAATACAGTAGAATCCCGATTATCCGCGAAAAAGTCTGGCAAGGTCACCGCGAATAACGAAAATTGCGGATAACGCGATAAACGACTGAAAATGAGGTGTGAATACGAAATAAAGATATTCCAGCATGAAAACTATGTTTTATCAATACAGAAATCATTAAGCTATCAATCTGTAAGGTCGTGTACACCAGTGATCAGAAAATGTGAAAGTCATGGCCGAAACAAAAGATCCTACCTCTCACTGACAAATTTCGGGAAGTTCTATAGAATAACTATGGAACTACCATTCGCGGATCATCCGCATGATAATCGGGGTTCCACTGTAATCAAACACACGACAAGATACTTAAAAGATAATTGAGATTTACACAAAAAAAACAAGTAAATATGTATTTGAATGATAGACAGCATTAAAAGAACAAAAAAAATATCAATGATGAATCATAAATAATATGCTCAGTAAGAGATGTTCCTCGTGGCTCTAGTTTTGTAGTTATGCTGTTGGGGAGCCAGAAACAGTACAAACACTAGATTTTATAGATTGAGATGCATAACAAGGGGGTAGCTTCACAAAAGTAATTAAGGAGAGAGTGAAACTAGAAACACAGAACAAACATAAAACATTATTTTAAAATAACAGTAATAGAAATATAATGATGCTACTTCCATGATTGTCTTCCTGGTGATATTCACACTATAGTTTAACTCTTCACAGCATTCACATTCTTCAGAACACGAAAAAGTAAAGGGTGTTTCACATCAAATCGCATCACGGAAAAAACGCTGTAGAAATTCGCCCAGTAGACCGATCCTTTTGAAAATTTTAGACAGTAAAATAAAAACTATTAAACAACTTTTGGCATTTTCTTTTTATTCATACTTCGAGCCCAAGCCCGTATGCTCGCACCTTCCTCTTTACCCCGTCCATAAGGTTCTGTACAACATCAGGTTGTAGTTTTTTTGAACAGAAATCCATCTTCTCTTGAAGTCCGCCTCCACAAAATAATAATAAAACACAAAATGATTTTTTCATAATTTGTTTGCCAGGATATGACGAGTATGTGAATTTGGCTGTTGTTCTGAGCTTATTGATTTTCACCAATTCTTAAATTGCTTCTAGATTGAAAGTACAGTAATTTACACTTATCTCGACATTTAGCTAATTGAACGGACCTGTAATGCGACATATTTAGTTGGTCATTTTTGTAAACATAGAGTTCGGGGTCCAAATTATGACCCCACATTGAAAGTCGACACTGTACCACTGTCATCGCAAATGTTCAATTACAGGTTAAAATTACCTCCAATCCGATACTGAGTGGTGGTAATGCGACGTGCCATTGAATGTAATTTACTGTAAAATATGTCACAAGCTGGATGGGAAGAAATTTTTCAACTGTGAAAGCTGTGGCGAGTGGCAAATGCAATCGCTAAACAGGAAGGTTTTGCCGAACAAGATGGGGATATCGAGTGATAACAAAACAATAAACTCTTTAGATTAAAGATAATTTTGTGATCCTGAAAAGGACCCTTTTGAGCCTGTATGTGAATCCAACGAGCGAACAAATCGTAATGAATGTATTTTTTAGCCATCGCTCCCTTTTAACGCTCATTCGTTCGTCTCGTTGGACTCGCCCCTCTGGCTGAGTCTGCCGATTTGTCTCTATCCTGTGAGTGTGTACCGCTAGAGTATAAAACACGCGGACCCCAAAAAAATATCTTATTTTCTTTCAAACCGTAAACCCGTGTGGTTGTACGGCATTGGCATCGTGGACGTAACAAAGGAGGACAAGTTAAGGGAAAGGCAAAGTCCCACTCGAACCGTGCAGGTCTCCAGTTCCCTGTTGGTCGCATTCACTGATTGCTCCGCAAGGGTAACTAGGCCTAACGGATTGGTGCCGGAGCACCAGTATACTTCTTCTTCTTCTTCTTCAATGGCACTAACGTTCCTAGAGGAACTTCGCCGTCTCAACGTAGTATTACTTGCGTCATTTTTATTAGTACTTAGTTGAGATTTCTATGCCAAATAACACGCCTTGAATGTATTCTGAGTGGCAAGCTCTAGAATACGCGTGATCACAGTGCAAGTCGGAGGAAATTTCTTTGACGAAAAATTCCCCCGACCAGAACGGGAATCGAACCCGAACACCCGGCATGTTAGTTATGACGCTAACCACTCGGCCACGGGAGTACGAGTATACCTAACAGCGATTATAGAGTTTCGGCCGTCGGAGTGCTCGAGTTGGCTTGCAAAGCTGCTTACGACAATCAGAAAACCCGCATCAAGAACAGAGCAGCTTCGGTTCGGCGCTCATCAAGGCAACAATTAGTTTCAGTGAGTGGCAAAATGTTTCTCCGGCACGTCGCCGGAGAGTAATTTACTAAACAATATGTCACAAGCTGGATGGGAAGAAATTTTCCAACTGTGAAAGCTGTGGCGAGTGGCAAACGCAATAGCTAAACAGGAAGGTTTAACCGAACAAGATGGGAATATCGAGTGATAACAAAAATACAACACCAAAGGTTCTTTTCGGAACCATCAACATATTCATAAAGAGTAAACAGTAAACTAATCAATTTTTTCAGGTAGATAGGTAGGTATTCACGTAGGAGAAGAAAATAAAACAATATATTTAAAATATATATTTAACAAAAGCTGTCCCCTTTGTATAGTCCTACGTCACTCCGGTTATGTCCCCGACATTACCCACCCGTCTTTTTTCCGTAAGATTATGCTTAAAAACAACGTTTTATGAAGAAAAGTGAAAATCGCCAAAAAGTAACATGGGACAACTATGCGTAGAACAGCAGATTAGTAGAAAAAATCTGATTCGACCCGCATCATGCATATACCTGGCCACCACTGCTCTAGACTCTAACACATTTTTTCGACAAGTACAGTACATTTTTACATAAAATATAAAAATTTCAGGGACACCATTTTTTTTTTGCTTTTCTTAGATATATTTTAAAAACTATCAAATTCTATGTTTCTCTCAACGTTTATGTTTCAACGCTCACGCAAAAAAAAAACGAATAGCTCCCCTTAATTTTTTTTTTTCGCTCCGACGATGGTAACACTGCATTCCCCACTTCGGGACGATAATATTCGGCTACTCGTTCAGTATGATCGGATGGTTTTTAGTGTAAAGATGTACAATTTACAAGAACGTGTATTTACAAGAACCGAAGCCTTAATGAAACTTTGTTCTCTTATGGTAAGAATTTCAACATTTCTCGTCGTCGATTACTTCCTCTGGGGATACGTGATGGACCGTTGCTATGTTAATGAGCCACATAATTTGGAGGAACTTAAAGAAGAAATAACTCGAATTTTCAACAGCACCGAAGTCGTAATGTTAGAATTGTGCATGAAGAATTTTGTTCACCGTTCAAAAAGCGTTATCGAAAAAAGGGGCTGTTACATCGAAAATGTCCTAAAATAAGCTTTATTTCCGTTTTTTGACGTAGGACTACGTCTAACCGGAAGATATAGGGGGTGAAATGGAAATCTAGGCACTGAAGTTATAAGCGTTCCAAATGCAAGATTTGGAACGCTTATAACTCGAGCATTTCTCAATAGATCGCAAAGGTTTTTGCATCAATTGATAGGAAATATATCTACGCATCTATCATAATGAATAACATATCATTTTTCTTGAGATAAATAATTGAATAATTGTGAAATATCAAGCATTGTCAAAATGCACTATGTGCCCATTTTTGATTGGTCCATTTTGTGCTCCTCAAATCGTACCGACCAAAACGGGCAATCAGAGCAGCAGCGAAATAGAATGAAGCACGATTGGAAAGGAAAAAGAAAAAAATGAACGAAACATTGGTCGCAGTCTCACACATGCGTAATTCTCGAGCCAGCCAGTCAGCTTAAAAATCCCCGCTCCGCTGCCGTAACGATCATTCTCATTCAAACCGTACACCACATCGGTTCGCATCACAACACATCAACAAACCAACCCAAGCAGCCATTTCTGGACATGGTAAAGGAGGAAAAGTGAAGGGAAAGGCAAAATCCCGCTCGAACCGTGTTGATCTGGAGTTCCCCGCAAGGGTAGCTAGGCCGAGCGCGTTAGTACCAGTGCACCAGTCCACCTAGCCGGCGTTATATAGTTTCGGCCGCAGAAGTGATCGAGTTGGCTGGTAAAGCTGCTCGCGACGATAAGAAAACCCTCATTCAGAACAGAACACATCAAGACAACAACAGGCAGTTGCAGCGAGTGGCGAGTGGCAAACGCAATCGCAAAACGGCATCAGGTAGCAGAAGAAAAAAGTTTGTTCTTTATACAAACTGCTTTGGTGGCAAATCCAGAACAAGGCGGCATCGAGGGCGTTCGAAATGGTTTTCAAATGGTTTCAAAACCACGAGTACTAAGTTTTCTAAATTGGAACCATTCCATAAAACACGGCGCTTATCAGGGCCATTAAACCTTTCAAAAAAGAGTTTACGAAATACAGTTCAATGCTTTCTAAAATAATATCCAAAATAATAATAAAACACAAATTGATTTTTTCATAATTTGTTTGCCAGGATATGATGAGTATGTGAATTTGGCAGTTGTTCTGAGCTTATTGATTTTCACCAATTCTTAAATTGCTTCTAGATTGAAAGTACAGTAATTTACACTTATCTCGACATTTAGCTAATTGAACGGACCTGTAATGCGACATATTTAGTTGGTCATTTTTGTAAACATAGAGTTCGGGGTCCAAATTATGACCCCACATTGAAAGTCGACACTGTACCACTGTCATCGCAAATGTTCAATTACAGGTTAAAATTACCTCCAATCCGATACTGAGTGGTGGTAATGCGACGTGCCATTGAATGTAATTTACTGTACAATATGTCACAAGCTGGATTGGAAGAAATTTTCCAACTGTGAAATCTGTGGCGAGTGGCAAACGCAATCGCTAAACAGAAATGTTTAGTCGAACAAGATGGGGATATCGAGTGATAACAAAACAATAAACTCTTTAGATTGAAGATAATTTTGTGATCCTGAAAAGGACCCTTTTTAGCCTGCATGTGAATCCAACGAGCAAACAAATCGTAATGAATGTATTTTTCTTTCTTTCTTTCTTTGTTTTTAAGAGGCTTTAAACTTTGAAGTTCATTCGCCTCTAGCCCAGTGGAGAGCCACAATAAAACCAGCCCAGAGGGGACTGTCGAAAGGGAAACCAAAAAACGCAAAAACACAACGCCAAAGGTTCTTTTCAGAACCACCAACATGTTCATAAAGAGTAAACAGTACACTAATCCATTTTTGAGGTAGATAGGTAGGTATTCAGGTAGGAGAAGAAAATAAAACAATATATTTAAAATGTATATTTAAAAAAATATATATATATTTAACAATATTTAACTGTCTCCTTTGTATAGTCCTACGTCACTCCGGTTATGTCCCGACATTACCCACCCGTCTTTTTTTTTTTAAATAAAAATCGGTTCACTTTTGTAGAAGTTATTAAAATTTTTTTGCGTGAACGTTTAATCTGAACGAACCTGTACATTTTAAGCGAAAATTGTCTGGCTCAATTTCACCTAGCCGGCACATTCAGTGAACTGCTTTAATAAACTGTGTCCAACTCCATAAGAAATACAGTTCTCGGCGGTCCTCGCTCAATTATTGATCCTGCCGCATGTACATAAGTTTGAAATAAATTTAAAATTGTTCCAGCGCTCACACTCTTTCGCGTCAGTGTTCGACGGAGACTACGCGTGGATGTGGTTCAGAAAATACTTCCATGGAGTGGTTTTAAGCAAATAACGCAAAACGTTGTTGATGTGGTGACACAGTCACTTCCGAGAAGCGTTCGTTTTCCGTTCGACGGAAAACGGATACACGGTGCTTGATTGCTGGCGTGCAGAGAATCGATAGACTGCATCCAGCCCAAGCGTTTGTGGACTGGACTAGGAATGCAATCGATTGTTCTGATTAATATTTGATTAGTTCGCTGCATACGTACAATCCACTACCCACCTCCCCCCTCCCCCCGGGAAGGGAAAAGGAGTTTACATTGTTTAAAATAGAAACATGCAACAGGCAACAGGTTTGGCGGCTGATGGGGTGATTCATTTACACCACCATCTGGGGCTCCTTCGCGAATGATTGACGCCATGACTTGTCGAATAGACCGGCTATATTTAGCGTATGGTTTGCCATTAGTAATTACAAGGGAATATCGCGGAATGGTTAACTCTCCCCGGTTGAACAAATAGCAATAATTTAGTGACAACAGAGGGGACTTGTGACAGTGAATTTACATTGTATCAATGGTTCTAATTCGGATTTCCTGTCACATTTCAATTCCCTAACCCCTTCTGCGGCGCAACGGGAAGTCATATCATCAACATGGCGAGAATTTTTCCGACAGATCCTCTTATTTGCCCATCTATATTCAAACGATTATCGCACTTTCCAATCCCCCGTAATGGAAAACGCTTCTATCCGAATCCGAATCAGCCCCTCAGCACTGGATCTCTTCGTTTCCCCCGTCGTCCAAGGTCGATTGCAGGAAATGAAAGCCGTTTCCCCCACGAAAACAAGGTCACTTTTTGAAACGCTGGATTCATTCAGCCGGAACAGTTCGATAAAAACCAACAGCCGACGGGTGGCCAGGAGGTACCCGGGCGACCCTCGCGCGATATCGGAGTCAGCCCTGGGTTCGCAGTAAATCCACAGCTGTTTACACTTTTTGATTTTTCCGGTTCCCACCGGCGGCGGGAATTTCCCAAACCCACCCTCCTCCTTGAAGAGAAAACAAAAATTAATAAAACAAAACAAAAAAGGTTGCACCGAAGTTTGGTTCTGCCCAGCGTTCCGCCGAACTCTTCATCATCTGGTTTCGATTTGACATGAATTGGAAAAGTGATAAGGGCGAAGAGATGAAAAAAACAATTTATCAGTGCCTTCTTTCGGGGGGGTGTCGCCAAAATATACACAATCCAATGGGAAGGGAGAGGATGGGAGGAAGTGGAAGCCCCGGGGGGAACCCTTTTAATCACTTACTCAACAAACGATCTGCTTTTTTGCTGTTGACTCGTGACGACGGCGATGTGGTTTTATGCGATGAAAAATTGAATATTTTCGATGACACTCCTCGGACTTTCGCGATTGTAATCATCTGTTGGGAGGCGAAAAGAATGGAGTTTAATGATGTCCAACAGCAGCTGACGCGGCAGCAGGAGGCGGGAAAAGTTTTCCACTTTGCGGAAATGAAGCATCCTGAATGCCTTTCATCCTACGAGGGAGTAAGACAGTAAAATGGCTTTCCTAATAATGATGTGCTCAGCAATAATTTTGTATCAGATAAAAACAATTTCTGAGGGTTTTGTTTGTGGTACTTATTCGTGAGTCGTTTATCTACAATTTTCTCTGATGGGATATTGTTTTTCCAATCCTACGGAAAAATTCGGAATACGCGTACATTAATAGAAAATTGCATAATCTGTCCTTTATTTCTTCTTAATTGAGTACATTTTGATGATTTGAATCACAAAAATCTCTAAAGATAACATTGAAGCTGTAAAAATTCTCGGTTTTGATAAGCGGGATGCCTTACAAATAACGCTTAAAGGGTGTGTCACATCAAATTGCATCACGGAAAAAACGCTGTAGAAATTTAATTTTTAGGAATTATATCTTCAGCTTTCGCTTATAATCAGATAAGAGTGTATAGATCACGTTGGCCATGCTTCACTGTCAATTTTTCGTAAATTTGGAAAAATGTCGTCGAACGAAAAAGAGCGTCGTGAATTAATCCTGTGCACTCATTTCGAGAATCCGGAGTTGTCACATCGGGACATCGGTAAGATGCTGGGAATCGTCCAATCCACGGTCAGCAGAGTACTAAAACGATACTTCGAGAACAAAACCATCGACCGGAAGGTGAAGAACGGCAAAAATGGATGCTCCGTCAGTGAAAAAGATCACAAGCGCGTAGTTAAGCAGTTTAGACGTGATCCGAGAAGTTCGGTCCGGGATGTCGCCAATAAGCTGAATTTGTCAAGTTCATTCGTCCAGCGGACCAAGCAGCGGGAGGGCCTGCATACATACAAGGTTCAGAAGGCTCCTAACCGCGACGAAAGGCAAAACATGGTGGGGAAGACGCGAGCCCGGAAATTGTACACCGAAATGCTGACGAAGCCGCATTGCCCGGTAATGGACGACGAAACCTACGTCAAAGCGGACTTTCGTCAGTTGCCGGGCCTGTTGTTCTTCTCCGCAGAGGACAAATTCAGCGTTCCGGAGGAGATTCGCAAGCAGAAACTACCCAAGTTTGCCAAAAAGTACTTGGTGTGGCAGGCGATCTGCTCTTGCGGAAAGCGGAGCGCCCCCTTCGTGATGACCGGCACGGTAAACGGGCAGGTTTACCTGAGGGAGTGCCTACAGAAGCGCTTACTACCACTATTGAAGCAGCACGAAGGCCCGACCATCTTCTGGCCGGATCTCGTTTCATGCCACTATTCAAAGGACGTGTTGGAGTGGTACGAAGCCAACGGGGTCACCTTCGTGCCAAAGGAAATGAACCCGCCCAACGCGCCGGAGCTTCGCCCAATAGAGAAATATTGGGCGATTATGAAGCAGGCCCTCCGGAAGAACCCAAAAGTTGTCAAATCGGAGGCGGACTTCAAGAGAAAATGGATTTCTGTTCAAAGAAAACTACAACCTGACGTTGTACAGAACCTTATGGACGGGGTAAATAGGAAGGTGCGAGCATACGGGCTTGGGCTCAAAGTATGAATAAAAAGAAAATGCCAAAAGTTGTTTAATAGTTTTTATTTTACTGTCTAAAATTTTCAAAAGGATCGGTCTACTGGGCGAATTTCTACAGCGTTTTTTCCGTGATGCAATTTGATGTGACACACCCTTTAAGTGCATTCCAAATGAAATCGAACTTAAAATGCAGACATTAAAAACTTGTATTTTTGATTCGAACGAAAGTTTGTATTCCTTTTGGGATGGAGGAAATATGAGTTCTCCACAGCATTTGGGAATTTTTTAAACTCAAGTGTAACTTTTGAAAAGGGCGTATCGATTTGAGTAAGAGAAATATTTGAAAATTTATATCTCAAAAGCTATGGGTCCTACCGAAATAGTGTATTTGAAAGAGTTACAGAGTATTAATGCCCGAACGTGAAAAAAATATACACTGAGAAAACAAATTAGTACTTTTTTTAATTTACAAAAAAAAACATTAATTTGCAATATCTAAAATGCACATTTTTAAATTCTTTCTTATGGGCCTGGCCGGGTAAGGGAGTAAAAGTGCCCCCAAACCAAATCACTAGCTGTATGGCAAATATTGTAAAGGATATTAAATAAGAAATTTTGGTGGTTTATTTGAACCCCTATGTGGTTTGACGTAGGATCTATAGTGAAAAACGTACTTTTTTGATTATTTCACGCCATCCTCAATAGATCCGAGATAAAAATTTGAAAAAAAAATACTGAATGTGCATTTTACCACGGTGTATCAAGAAAAATTATCAAAGAAATATTTAAATTTTGAAACTTTTATATTTTTTTAGGATTTTGAGATTCAGTACTACTCTAATTCATATTTAAATGTGCTCTTACGGCTTTTCTAGATTGATAAATATCTTCAAGCTGTTTTTTTTTTCAAATAATCTAATAATAAATAATAAAAATAAAATAATAAAAAAAAAATAATACACAGTACAAAAAAATGTTATAGATTTTCTGGCATTTCGAAATTTTGAAAAAAAATATAACTTTGAGACCACAAATCCGATTTGTTTTTTTTTTATTTTAATCTTTCAATTGAAAACCACGAATACAATAACATAATCGATTTCAAAAAAATGAAAATAATAAGACAGACGATGAAGAAAATTCCTTCTGTGTCACACAATGCTCTTAAAAATTCAGGAAAAGATACGCCACATGTAGAAAAAAGACACATACGAACGCATTTAAATAAAAATTTGAGCAGGAGTGGGTCTCAAAGTTATATTTTTTTTCAAAATTTCGAAATGCCACAAAATCTATAACATTTTTTGTACTGTGTATTTTTTTTAATTTTATTTTTATTATTAGATATTTGAAAAAAAAAACAGTTTGAAGATATTTATCAATCTAGAAAAGCCGTAAGAGCACATTTAAATATGATTTAGAGTAGTACTGAATCTCTAAATACCAAAAAAAAATTTTCAGGATTTAAATATTTTTTTTAGTACTAAAATTTTTGATGAAATTTTTTTTGATAATTTTTCTTGATACACCGTGGTAAGATGTACATTCAGAATTTTTTTCAAATTTTTATCTCGGATCTATTGAGGATGGCGTGAAATAAACGAAAAAGTACGTTTTTCACTATAGATCCTACGTCAAACCACATAGTGGTTCAAGTAAACCACCAAAATTTCTTATTTAATATCCTTTACAATATACGCCATACAGCTAGTGATTTGGTTTGGGGGCACTTTTTACTCCCTTACCCGGTCAGGCCCTTTCTTCATATAACATTAAAGTCCTGTAGAAAATTCAAAAACAGGGTACAAGATGGTGAAACTATTTTTGATAAGCTTTGTGGAATATTGAATTTTAATGAATTTTCGAAACTTCGAATTTTTGTATGTTAATAATCATTTTTAGCTACAAATTATGAATTCTGATGTGATTTAAAATAAAAAAGCTTTTTATCTCCTTATAAATCCTTCTAAATGCAACAATTCTCGAGATATTTGGAAAAACATTTCCAATTTATTGTCTTTCTTAATTTTCTAATTTTTTTTCATAAATTTATATATGTATTTTTAGTTTTTTTTAATTTTTTCACATGAAATAGAAGTCATGTAGAAAATTTTAAAAATTAGTCCAAAATAGTAAAACTATTTTTGACGAACTTTGTGAAACATTGAATTTTTATGAATTTTCATAACTTAGAAGATTGAAGATTGATTAAGAGCTTTTTTGTATTAAATCATATCAGGATTCATAATTGGTGCCTAAAAATGATTGTTAACATTCAAAAATTCGAAGTTTCGAACATTCATAAAAAATCGATGTTTCACAAAGTTTGTCAAAAATAGTTTTACCATCTTGGACTTATTTTTTAAATTTTCTACCAGACTTCTTTTTCATATGAAAAAATTAAAAAAATAAAAATACATATATGAATTAAAAAAAAAATTAAAAAGACAATAAATTAGAAATGTTTTTTCAAATATCTTGAGAATGACTGCATTTAGAAGGAGATTGATGAAGAGCTTTTTTGTTTTAAATCACATCAAGATTCACAATTTTTTGCTAAAAATGATTGTTAACATACAAAAATTAGAAGTTTCGAGAATTCATAAAAATTCTATGTCTCACAAAGTTCGTTAAAAATACTTTTACCATCTTGTACCCATTTTTTAAATTTTCCGATGTTTTTTAAGTTTTCCGATGTTCAAGCTAACATGGTTATTCGGAGTTTCTCGCTATACGTAATTATTACCCTTTCAAATATTCTCGAGCGATATTCTTTGATCACATGAATATAGTTGAACTCGGGTCACCGTAAAAAAATAGAAGAACGAGAACGAAACCAATCTTCTCCTCCCGCAGCTTCAGATCTTTTGCATGCTATAATTGTCTCTGTCGAACGTTATGAAATAGAAACAATGAAATTTTGATAATTAAATGGAACACGTTTATCTAATGTTTATTTTCTTCTCACACCAAGAGGACCTAATTACATCAATTCACTGTTCAAAGCACTTTCTCCGTTATCGCCACCGACCGCCGCGCATACATTATTTCTAGTGAGCCCATAATACGTAAATTAAACCAAAAAAAAAAGGAATCCGCTGGTCGGTCGCACCACCATTTAGGGCCAAAGCCAAATAAAGGCGGCGGAAAAATAACATAAAATTCCACTTTTGCAAATTGCTCCCACATTCCGTCCGCTGCTTCCACGGGAAAATGCTGCTGCTGCGCTCTACCACTTTGCTATCCCGATAGTATGTAAACCTTCGAAATGTGGCTTCATTTTTCATTTTTATTGTGAACTTCGACCCACACTTACACACACACACACACACACACACCATGGTGCACCATCACCCCAGTTCTTCAGAGACTTTCGTGGTTCCAATCTGCTCCTGGTTTCGGGGCCGCCCTGAGTCCGATGTTTATGGATGGCCTAATAATATAATTTAGCATGATTCTCTGTGGGTTCAATCCACTTCTGTTTATGAAGATGGATAGCGGTTGGATGATAATCGTGGGGCTTTAAGTATTTGCTTTGTGTCCATCTGAGGTTACCATTTTTATAAGTCAATTTGAGCTCAAGGTTTAAGCATAGGAAATATCATATTCCAAAGCGAGAAGTCAAGCAAGTTTATCATCAATTTTCAATTTTAAGTTTTCGATTACACAATTTGCACAATACCACAGAAAAAAAATAAATAGAAAAAATGATAAATCAGAGTTCACAGTGATCGAAGCAATTGCAAAAAAAGAAATCATAGACACAAAAAATACAGTAACAAAAATAAAAATCATGATAATAAAAAAAAATAAGAAATCATAAAAAAATGACAGAAATTGTAACTAAATCATGATTTTATTAAACTAAATCATAAAATCAGAAAAACAAAATTACAAAAATTAGAATTCACAAACAAAATCTGAAATCACAAAACTCAAACTCAAACTCGAACGGGAATCAAGAATCGCAAGAATCATCTCAATCGAAAATGATAACAATTGAAAAAATAAATACAGAAGATCAGATATCGCACGAATAAAAATATACCGAAATCGCAAAATATCCCAGATATTAGAAATAACTAAAATAAAAATCAAAGAAATCCGGTTCACAAAACCAAAGAAATATCTGCAATAGGAAAATTTAAAAAAAAGAAAGCACTGAAATCTCAAAAATGGAAAATCACAGAAATAATAGAATTCTAAAATAACAAAAATAAAAAATCCCAAGAATTAAAAGAAAGAGATTGAGAAATAACAAGAAAAACAATAATCATATTAAAGAGAAAAAAATAACACAGAAATTACAAATAATAAACATACAAAATGGCGAACTTGAAAAATTACAGAACACAACAATTTCAAAATTATATAACTGAGCCTGTAAAAATAAACGAATTAATAAACAAACAATTTCAGATTTGAAAAATAAAATCAAACATCAGCTTCAAATACACAGGAATCAGGAGAAAAAAATAATAGAAAAGATAAATCTCAAAAAAATAATACAGAAATGACAAAAAAACAGAAATTAAGAATCACATTAAAAATTATAGAAATAAGAAAATAAAAGACAAAAAAACCGCAGGTTTAAAAATTGACATACACAAATATTTACAATGTTCATTACAAACATCAAAAATATCAGAAGAACAAAAAAATCAAGGATATCAAAAATCACAAAAAAAAATTTGAAATCACAAAAAATAAAAAATAAATAATGAGATTCTCAGAATTTTAAAATAACAAATATAAAAAGTTACAAAAAAATACTAACATAAAGTTACAAAAATTCGTGAAATTAAAATCACAGAAATTAGAAAAAAACACAAAAACAAAAAAATTACAAAATCAAAAATAAAGAAAATCAAAAAGTAAACAATCTTGGAAATTAAAAAATAAACAGGAAGATCGGAGATCACAGAAATCAGTGAAAAATAAAACATCATCAAAATAAGAAAATCACAAAACATAAAAAAATACAGAAATTACAAAAGCTACAGGGATCATAAATCACAAAAATTTAAATCCTAGAAATAGAATTGACAAAAACAAAAAAAAAATACTGAAATTGAAAATCAGTAAAAAAAAAGTAAAGGACTGAAATCACAATAATCATACTAGTAACAAAACAGCTAGGAGTTTGGCTTCGTTAGACTTATGTAACTGGGCCTGTAAAAACAAACGATTTAATAAAAAAAATAAAATTCACAATAATGAAAAATGATAACAAAAATTAAATTCACAATAATGACTTAAAATAATAAATATCAAAAATTATAAAATCATTGAAAAAATGAAAAATTACAAAAACTTGCGAAGCTGCGAGAATCACAGAAACTAGAAGTCATAAAAATTTAAAAAACATTGCACAAAAAAATTAAAGAAACAAAATCAAATTAGATATCAAAAACACAAAAAAAAAAGATTACAAAAATCATAGGAATCGAAAGTTTTCAAAAATGATCATCATAAAAATAAACAACCACATGAACAATTAAATCAAATCATGAAATTAGAAATCTATGAAATCAAGAATAAAAAAAAATAAAAATCACAGAAGTCTTAATTGAAACGAAATCACAAAATTGAGAAATCATAGAAATCGTAGAATTCTAAAACAGAAATTGAAAATCTGACAAATTAAAAATAAATAAATAAAAACATCACAAAATTTTTGGAAAAAAAATAATAATCGAAATTAGAACAGAAAAACAAAACAATGATATTTAAAAAAAATAAAAAAAATTAATCTAAATTCATATACCACAGAAATCACAGGTACCATGAGAAACGGAAATCATAAATATAAAAATCTTAAAAATAATCAACCACAAAAACAAACAAAAAATTAAGAAATGAAAAATTGAAAAAATGAAAATCAAAACTTTTCAAATGAAAAAAAATTATGAGAATCGGAACTAACAGAAACTTAAAAGCTAGTTATCACAAAATATAGAAATGGGGGTCTCCATAGTCACATTGGTTGCGCGTTCGCTTAGTAAGCGATCGATCGTGAGTTCAAAACTCAGGGCCCTCATTGACCATCTTTGTGTTGTTACAGAATAGCTACGTCCACGCAACAATCATCAGCGATGGAGATCGATCCACGGTCGAAATAAGATCGATTCATCCATACAACTGCTCTGCTCTGCAAGACACATCGGGCTGCTGTTCAATAAATAACTCAACAATGATCATATCAACTGTCTCCGCTGTCCGGTGGTCTAACTGGATAATGGAAGAACAGAAAGAATACTCTTACGCCTAAATGGCTACTGTGTAAATGTATCATATGCAATGGTATAGAAGGAATACTGGCGAATGGCAACTGTGTAATGTGCTATAATTATAGATATGATAACCATGTGACATGTACACGATTAAAATTCGGCTCTGTTACAGCTAAAATACTAATGAGCCTAAAATAAATAAATGGGATAAAAAAAAAAATATAGAAATACAGAAACCACAAAACACGCAAATTAAGAATAAAAAAAATAGTAAATCTGAATTGAAAATAACAAAAATAAAATAATGAATACAAACGACCAGAGATGACATAAATAAAAAATTACAAAAATAAAAAAAAATGAGAAAGCACAAATATCAAAAGTCACAGAGACCAGAAAACACAAAATAAAAATCAAAGAAATCAAAATTAACAAAAACAAAATCGTTGAAATTGGAAATAACAGAAAAAAAGTACTGAAATACTAGAAATAAAAAAATTGGAATGATCGCAGGATTATAAAATTACAGAAATGGTAAAAATAACAGATGAATGAAAATAAAATTCTAAAAATAAAAGAATCACCGTATTTAGAGTTCGCAAAAATTAAAAAATCCCAACATAACAAATTATAAAACACAACAATTACAGAAATAAAAAGAAAAAATCAGAAATCAGCTCTCAGAAACACAGAAATCCCAAATATCACAGAAATTATGAGAATCGGGAATCGCAAAAATAAAAATCCTCAAAATAAAAAAAAAAAAATATCAAAATAATCGAAAATAAAAAAAAATCACGACCCTCAGAAATCACAGAAACTTAATAATAATTTTACTAAATTAAATTATACAATCACCGAAATTAAAAATCACAGAAATTAGAAATCACAAAAATCATCTGAATCAAAAATCACGAAAATTTAAAAATGAATATAAGAGATCACAAATCACAGAAATAAGAAAATGAAGAATAAAAAATCACAATTTTTATTTCTTATTTCTTCTTTTATCACATAAAATAAAACAAGACAAAAATTATACAAATTAGATATTACACACAGGGCCTTACATTTTCGAAGAAAAAAAACATGAAAATCGACGCTCCGCTTGGACTATACTTCGACTATACAAATATATGCCGATGTAGTTCTAGTCGAAACGAAGCGACTAAGAGGAGAGTCGATTTTCAAGTTTTTTTTTCCTGCGAAGATGTCGGGCCCTGATCACAGATAGCAAAAAACACAAAAATAAATTCCAGGAAATTTGAATTCACAAAAACAAAAACCAAAAAAAATAAAATCATGAAAACGCATAATTCTAAAATAGCAGAAACCAAAAATCACAGAAATCATAGAATTAAAAAAATACAAAAATCACAAAATACAGGAATCTCAAAAATAACCTACATCGAAAATCACAATAATTCAAAAAATAAATAGAGAAATAAAACATACAGTAAAAACAAAATCAGAAAATACAGAATTCAAGAAAAAATCAGACATTACAATAAATCGTAGAAATAACGTAGAAATAAAAAATAACAAAGTTTCTTAAAAAAATCTCAAATTGCAGAGATAAGAAAACGAATGATAGAAAATTAAAAAAATAAAAATTTAACAAAATGAGGAAAAAACTGAAACCACAAGCGACAGGGATCATAAATCACAAAAAAAATAGAAATCTAATACTGTAACTTTACAGAAATCGGAAATCGCAGAAAAAATCAATTTAATTTCAGTAATTTATAATATTTATAATAATTAATCGAATTAAAAATCATGTAAATCGTGAATTCAAAGCCTACTGTAATCAGAAAACACAAAAGTTAAAAATTAGAGAAGAAATCACAGAACACAGAAACTTTAGAACACAGAAATCACAAAAATCGAAAATCACTGAAATAAAGGATCATAGATATTATTTCCACCACAAAAATGACTTAAATACAAAAATACAGCCATTCCAGGTCAAACCGACATAGTGGTTCTCAGATTTTCGTGGGAAGTGGAAATTTTGTTCTTTGTCGCAAACCATTAGACCCGTATTTTTTTTTTTTTTTGTTAGGGTGACCATTTCCATTTTAGGGAGGTCCGAAAAATCAAATTTTTCCACTTTTTCCCAAAATTGTTTTTTTCAAAAATTCATAACTTTTGAACTACTTGACCGATTCATAAAAATCAGAAGTTTTAGTAATTTTTAATAATTTAGAAATCAATGAATTCAGAACTCGCTGAAATAAGAAAACGTAGCACGAAATAGGAAATAATTAAACGCAGAAATAAGAAATAACATTTTTTACGAATAGTTTGTTAATATTATGTTTTTCAATCTTATTATTAATATATTATTATATTACTTTTGTGTCAAAATGAGAAAATGTAATCAGAATCCTCCATTGGATGGATGATTTCTATTTATTTGTCAGACACAATTACTTATTATCTATCTTTTAAAGAGCCTAACTTCATTTTAAAAGAAAACTTTTTCATTATTTATAGGATTGAGACTAATATTGGACGCACAGGATTTTTTTTAGCACATCATTTTTCCGAATTGTACACAACGTTTAAATTTTTCATCCGAACATTCCATCTTTTGTACCACCAAAAATACACTGGCGGGAAACTTTGCTGTTTAGTATTCATTTGAAAGAAAGAGCAACAGAAAGCCACCAAATGTTGTGTTATTGAACCAAGAACCGTGTCAGTCTGAACTAGTCAAATGTGTGGCGGTGCCTCAATAAATCATGCCATTGCGTCTGAAGGCAATGTGCTGCTAATTTGAAAATAAAATCCTAAAAATTCTGTAAAAGGCACTGAAGTTTTCATTGAATATGCCGAAAACAATGGAGCCATTGATGTGGATGATTAATCAAGGGAAAGAATATTTCACAAAACCTTGCGGAATGGCGAGAGAACGAAAAGCAAACTTGATTGAAAATGCATGAGAATAGTACTCAAAGTACAGGATAATAAGCCTTGACTCTGAATTCAATTAAATAAACTCTTCGGAATTATCACGTATGAATGAATTCATAATCCAGCAGTGAATGTATAATCAGAATGATAATTTTGTTAATCAAGATAGGGGTCGTACACCTGTACACAACCTCGAGACTTATTGTGCTTGTATCGGTACATACTTCAGCTCAAAAATCACGAAAATATTGCCCATGTATTGAAACTGAGAAATAAAATCCAGAGCAATTCCGGAAAACTCGAATCACGATAGAGTTCTTTCCTCGAGGGAATGCGACTGTGACAAATGATTTATTCTATCCAATTGAGCCTCACACGTTTGGTTCAAAGAGCTCGATACCGTAGGAACAAAAATGGCACTATAGGCTCATCCCCTTCCACCCTCCCATACTGTCACAATAGTTTGCATAAGTAAATTACATCGCTCTGCTTTACTCCGTACCAGGATATGTCGTACTTCCAGAACAGCATCCAATCGATGACCGATGCCTGGTCATTTTCTCAATATTTTTCCCTTTTTCCTGGCATGATAACAGCAGCACTCCGTGTGATATTTGCATATGCCAACCTAACCTTAAATTCACACCCCGTTGTCACTCGTTTCAAATGTGTCAATTATTTCAGACTGTTACACAATAGTCTCGTTTGGTGTGTCGTGTGTGTGTGTGTGTGTGTGTTTCACAATCCGCAACAGGTTGCGCAACTCCGGTAGTTGGTTCGTTAAGAGGCTTGTGATGTGGAGTCTCTCTGTGTGTCCGGTTCGCATAAATGTCAGCAAAACGGAGTGACATTTATATTGTCGACGACGAATGAGGTCCTGGCTTTCCTCTGCATATGCTGGAGCCATAACAAATTGTACACTGTCTGTGGAGGTGTTTGTTGCTGGCTTAGTTGCACCGGAGAATGATTGGAATCAATTGTCACTGGAAGGCTGAGTAAAAATCAATTGTAACGAAGTCGGAAGAGTTTCAATCGTGTACGTGTTGAAGGGCTTATTTGTTATTGGTAGATTTTGATTGCTTCACCAATTATTTTCAATAAATTTATCAGTATAACCCATTTTCTTCGAAATTCAGTTTTATTTTAACAAATTATAGGTTTTTTTTTATCCACAGCGTTATTTGGTTCACTCTGGCGATGATGACTGCTGCCAACAGTTATGCGTAATTACCGTCATATATGTTTAGTAAGTAGAAGGAAGATGGGAAGCAATGCTGAATGTTTGAATTCGTATGTTCCATATGCCAATTTAAGTAGCCGTCATAACATCAATATAATAATCACATTGAAAATTATGTTTTCACCATTAATTTTCTTTTTGAAAGTCCTGTAACTCTACTGGAAAACCTTTGTTCTGACCCAGGCAACGAGACAATGGGGTTACATGTGACTATGGCTCGTGCATTATCCCCGTGAATCCCACACAAAACGTTTTATGTGTCGTTTTAAGTTTCGCAGTTCAGTTCTGATAGAAACAGCCAGGGCTCGGCAAATTCATATTCAACTGACGATAGTCAGTGGAATCCTTAGGCCTTTGCATTCAATTGGAAATGAGTTTTTACTTCTTCCGACATAAATCAAAAATCATTCGGGCCCTTTCGTCGCTATCTGCTCTTCATCCGTGTTCATTCAATGTTTCACCATCAAATGAAATGTACGGCATATTCAAGTGAACCGTGAGTTCATGGTGGATGAACAATGGAGCCATCCATTAATGGTGTAACTACTTTTCTTGCATCAGAAATCAAATTTTCGTTTCTCTCACTCTTTTTTTATCCCATTTGTTAATTTATTTAGGCTCATTAGCATTTAATCTGTTACAGAGTCGGATTTTAATCGTGCACATGTTACATGTTTTTTCGTATATATAAATTGTACATTACACAGTAGCTATTTAGGCGTAAGAGTATTCCTTTTGTTTTCCATTGTTCAGTTAGACCGGACAGCGGAGTCAGTTGATATGATCATTGTTGTGCTATTTAGAGCACAACCGCCCGACGTTGTGCAACAATGTTGACAACACAAAGATGACCAATTGGGGACCCAAAGTTTTGAACAATCGTCACTCTTTATGAATGATAAAATAAGATTGCGTACGCGGGGAACGAGGTACATGTCCGGATGGAGTAATAGTGGCGAAGTGAAGTCAGGTTGAATGGAGAGGCAGATTTGTATTCATTCTACACACCAATTAGAACAACCATTTGCTAGACTAGACATGAATTGACGAGCTTTAAGGCAGTTCTAGGTCTAGAAATTTGAAAAAAAAAACCAAAAAATTCTTTATGTTTCTGAAATGTAGGCATCAAGAATATACCCAGGAGAGAACTTTCCGAAAATCCTATTATTTACCGAGTTAGAGCTATTTTAGTGATGTGGTATCTAATCTAGTACGGCCATAACAATGAACCTCAAACACGTTTTTTTTTCAAACTAGCGTACACGATATCTCAAGTTATACTGAACCGATTCATGTCAAATTTATATGGATACAATCTGCATGCATCTCTCTATCGCCTGAACCAATAAAAAAAAACGATACTTTTTTAATCTCACTATTTTAAAAAAATTGGGAAACGCAAGAAAAATCGTTCCAAACCGCATTTTTTCTCAAACGTTCGCCATTTTGTCGAAAAACATGTGTTTGACTTGTCCGAGGTTCATGCGATAGCGGCATCTTTACTGATTCAGAATCTGGCCCATTTTTTTGTTTCATATAACCAAAATAAAAACTGGAATCGTGTACGCCATGGCTCAACTTTTTTTTAACCCCCTTACCTCATCAGCTTGTAACTATTCTAATTATGAACATTTTTTCCTCCCTTCAATTTTTGTTTTATTGCCAAAAGATAGATAAACAAATAACAATGGGTACTAAAAATATTCTTTATTTTATTTTCACGGAGCTCGAAAAAACGACCGAAATTCGTGTCTCCTCTCAAGAGTGAGGATAACTGATGAACGAATTATGTTGACGGCGAATGCCGAAGTAGTCCTAATCGAAGCGAAGAGTTTCGTCTTCGAAAATGTTGGACCTTGGTAACAGTCAACACTATTTTGCGCTCACTTTCTGCTGCCAGAAATTTGCCATAGCTGTTGGCCAATTCTCCGCTGAACAAATAAGTCATGCTTTGAAGAAAGTTGTCCACATTTATGCCGCCAGATAAGAGATCAGTGAGATTTTCAGAATCTGCTACATGATTCCTCTATGCATTTTCAGTAGTAGTCTGGATTCTTGAAACCCTATTGGCGATGAAGATTTTTCAGTAATGGGGAGAGGTTTTTATTGTAGGACCAGTGAGGGGAATACCAGAAGAGAGAACTTGTGCTTTGTCTATCTCAAATATTCGAGAGTAAGGTTCAACTACGACAACTGTTGCGTCTAGAACGCAAACGTATTGTTGCTGTAGGACCGTGGAATTAAATTGTTCTTGTGAATCACATAGGGTAAAACGAAACATTATAAAGGGCGAACACGAAATTATTGCGACACCGAAAATGTCATGCCAATTTTCTTATAATGTTTAGAATCAGACCAAAATTTTTTATACATATATTTACTTCGAAAATCAAAAGAAAAGTTAATCGATGGAGCCTTGTGTGTAAAATTGAACGCATTTTCGCTTGATGCCCTCCATCAAAGTCTTTACAGTGTCATCCGGTACCATTTTCTCAGTTTTTTTTCCACTTTCTTAACATGTCCTTCTCGTCTTTGACTGTCTTCTTGCTCTTCCGAAGTTCCCGCTTCATTATTGCCCAGTACTGCTCCACCGGGCGCAGCTCCGGACAGTTTGGCGGGTTCATGTCCTTTGGAACAAAAAGGACAGAATTGGCATCATACCACTCCAGGACACTTTTAGAATAGTGGCATGATGCCAAATCTGGCCAAAATAGCGGAGCATCGTCGTGCTGCTGCAAGAACGGCAAAAGGCGCTTCTCGAGGCACGCTATTTTCTGTGCCCTTTGTCACGAAAGACTCACTCCTCAGTCCGCAAGAGCAGATGGCCTGCCAAACGAGATATTTGGAGGCGAACTTCGACATTTTCTTCTTCTTAAATTTGTCGTCCACATCGAGCTTGCTCTTGCCGGTGAAAAACTCCAATCCCGGAATTTGCTTAAAATCGGCTTTTATATACGTTTCGTCGTCCATCACACAGCAGCCATATTTTGTCAGCATCTTCTCGTAGAGCATCCGTGCCCGAGTTTTAGCCGGTTTGGGAAGTTCTGTACCTTATATGTATGTAGTCCAGCTCTCTTCTTTGCATTCTGAATGTAGCTCTGCGACATGCCGATCTTTTTAGCCGAATCACGGCTTGAGACGTTGGGATTTTCTTTAATCATCCGCTTCACCTTTCCCTCCGTCTTTTTGTTCTCCGGTACCGGTTTTCTTCCAGCTCCTTTGCCGTGGCCCAACGTCAACCGCCCCTGGAACCGCTTCAACACTCTGGAGATGGTTGAATGGTGAATGTTCAACATTTTTCCCAACTGCCGGTGCGACAGGTCAGCAAATTCCAGGTGTTTGGAAAGAATTTGTTCTCTCGACTCGCGTTGGTTCACCTCCATTTTCGTTGAATCGAAAAACAGGACTTCGAGTTTGACAGCATGTAGACAATACACATCAATGAGAAAGTGTGCAAAATTTGGTTGATTTTTACCTAATGGTAAAAAAGTTATGCCCTGTTGAATGTGTCGCAATAATTTCGTGCTCGCCCTTTATGAGTCATATTGTTTTCCCCTGCGCAAAGAGGGTATCGAATTCGAGGCCATGACAAGTGTATCGCTAGCCAGTCAACCACGGAAACCACCGAACACAGATAACTCAGACTGTAAATTCCAAAGATCTGAAATAATCCAAACAATTTCGGAGATACTTTATTTAAATAATGTCTGTTGACGTCAACGCCGGCGCGCCTGTACTGTGATCTGTCTCTACCAGCACTCACACCATCACAACCACTGATGCATACCTGCCTCGAGTCCGTGGTAATATTGACAGATGAAAAAACAAAAACAGGAAGTACAAAAAAAAATGTATTGATTAAAAGCGGTATTCAAGATGCTATCCTAATTGTGGTAAGGACAATTCGTACTTAGTCGAAACCAGAATACGACTCTGATTACACATAGAAGGACTAAACGTGAGTTAATGATTTTAGCACACTATGTATTCTAGAGGAAAATTTCAGGAAAATAATAATAAATCACATCACTACAATTGTATTATTATTATTTCGGAAAGTATCCCATCCGGTGGTCTGTTGTTATTTTCCAACAAATATCTCTATATTTTCTTAGATCTGACGAATATGGAGAAATCTTCTATTCTTCATTCAGAGTATCCAGAAAACTCAAAGGAATCAAAACAAATCTAAAATATTCTGTGGTATTTACTGAATGCAGAGAGTTGTAGAATATAGAACAAGAAAATGTAGAACATCCAGAGATTCTAGAAAACCCAGATGATTCAAGAAATTTGAGGAACCTTAAGTTTAACTCCATAACTCTAAAAAAAATCGAAAAATTAGGTAAATTCCAAGAATTGTCAGTGTCCCAGTGTCTGAGAAAATCTGAAAATTCAGATTTTCAATTTCAGCGTATTTGAAGAATATGTATAATCCAAATACCCTGTAGGTTTTAGAGAATCCATATAACAATAAAATCTAAAAATACCGGAAAAACTAGAGAATTCAGGAAATTCATATTTATTTTTTCAGAGAATCCAGAAAATCCAAAAGAACCAAAGAATCCAGAAAATTTAGGAAATACAGATTCTGATTTTTCGAGAATTCTAATAATTTCGATAGTCGGTTTCAGTAAATCGAAAGAGTTCAGAGAATTCAGAGAGAATAAAAAAAGAAATATAAGATTATCCTAAAAATAGCGAGAATAAAACAAATTTTTGAAATCCTTAAAAACCCAGAGAATCAGAAAAATTGGCGAATCCAAGTAACAAAATTAGGGTAGTTAGTGAACTCAAGAAAACCACAGAATAAAACAAAGGATAAGAAAATGTAGATAATTTACGGAGACCAGAGAATCTAAAAAAAAAAAACAGAGAATTTGGGAAATTCAGAGAATCTAATTTTTAAATTGCAGATATTTTTTTAGAGGACCAATACAAAAGAAAAGAAAAAAAAGAAAATCCAGAAAACTCAAAGAAACCAGGCAACCTAGAGCTTCTGGATAATGTATATTTTTCCTCAGAAAATCCAGAGAAACTAGAAAATTTTGAGAAGCAAGAAAATGAATCAAAACAGATAATGCAAAGACCCAAAGATTCAAAGAACCCAAATAATCTATAAGTTGTGGAGGCTCCAGACTTTATATTTTGGATTGGTACTCGGTTTCAATCTTAAAAATCTAAAGGATTGGAAAAATTCTGAAGAATCGAAACAAATCCAGAAAATGTCTAAAAAATCTAAAAAAATCTAAAAAAAAAAATGAAAATCAAAAAAGTCCTAGAATCTAGAAAACCCGAGGATTCCGATAAATTCGGTGAATCTGTTTAGGATTTTCGAGATTTAAAGGAAACTAAAAACTACATTCCAGAAACTCAGAGAACCCACCGAATTAAGATAATCGAAAGAATTAAAAAAAAAAAAATTGAAGTTTCTCCTAAAAAGCCTCAGCGTATACACGAGATTCAGATAATCTAAATAATTTAGTTGAATTTTGAGAATTAAATTAATTCAGAGTACATTTATATAAAAGGTGTGTCACATCAAATTGCATCACGGAAAAAACGCTGTAGAAAATTAATTTTTAGGAATTATATCTTCAGCTTTCGCTTATAATCAGATAAGAGTGTATAGATCACGTTGGCCATGCTTCACTGTCAATTTTTCGTAAATTTGGAAAAATGTCGTCGAACGAAAAAGAGCGTCGTGAATTAATCCTGCGCACTCATTTCGAGAATCCGGAGTTGTCACATCGGGACGTCGGTAAGATGCTGGGAATCGTCCAATCCACGGTCAGCAGAGTACTAAAACGATACTTCGGGAACCTAACCATCGACCGGAAGGTGAAGAACGGCAAAAATGGATGCTCCGTCAGTGAAAAAGATCACAAGCGCGTAGTTGAGTAGTTTAGACGTAATCCGAGAAGTTCGGTCCGGGATGTCGCCAATAAGCTGAATTTGTCAAGTTCATTCGTCCAGCGGACCAAGCAGCGGGAGGGCCTGCGTACATACAAGATTCAGAAGGCTCCTAACCGCGACGAATGGCAAAACATGGTGGGGAAGACGCGAGCCCGGAAGCTGTACACCGAAATGCTGACGAAGCCGCATTGCCTGGTAATGGACGACGAAACCTACGTCAAAGCGGACTTTCGTCAGCTGCCGGGCCTGTTGTTCTTCTCCGCAGAAGACAAATTCAGCGTTCCGGAGGAGATTCGCAAGCAGAAACTATCCAAGTTTGCCAAAAAGTATATGGTCATATAAGCGATCTGCTCTTGCGGAAAGCGGAGCGCCCCCTTCGTGATGACCGGCACGGTAAACGGGCAGGTTTACCTTAAGGAGTGCCTACAGAAGCGCTTACTACCACTATTGAAGCTGCACGAAGGCCCGACCATCTTCTGGCCGGATCTCGCTTCGTGCCACTATTCAAAGGACGTGTTGGAGTGGTACGAAGCCAACGGAGTCACCTTCGTGCCAAAGGAAATGAACCCGCCCAACGCGCCGGAACTTCGCCCAATAGAGAAATATTGGGCGATTATGAAGCAGGCCCTCCGGAAGAACCCAAAAGTTGTCAAATCGGAGGCGGACTTCAAGAGAAAATGGATTTCTGTTCAAAAAAAAAACTACAACCTGACATTGTACAGAACCTTATGGACGGGGTAAAGAGGAAGGTGCGAGCATACGGGCTTGGGCTCGAAGTATGAATAAAAAGAAAATGCCAAAAGTTGTTTCATAGTTTTTATTTTACTGTCTAAAATTTTCAAAAGGATCGGTCTACTGGGCGAATTTCTACAGCGTTTTTTCCGTGATGCAATTTGATGTGACACACCCTTTATACAATTTAAAATCCAGGAAATCGAATACGTAAACCAAAATTTTGTGTTGTAAAGAATGATGAAAAGTGATAGATTCCAAACAACTCAGGGGATTCAAGAAATCTTTTTAATCCAGGTATTCCAAAGGACTTAGAAAATCAAGGAATTCAAAGAATTCTTACATTTAAGGAACCTAAATGCAGAAGATCATTTTTGGAAGAATTCAAAGAATCCAGAATATTAATAATTCAGAAGATTCGATGAATCCAAAAAAATCCAAAAGATATAGAGAAGTTGAGAAATTCCAAAATTTGGTCCTAAATTCCAGCGAATTTGCAGAATATGAATATTACATTTAAGAAAAATTAGAGTTAAAAATAATCATCGAAAGACCTGGAGATTTATAGGAATTCAGAGAAAAAAAAAATTACGGAAGAAACTCCGTATCCGGAGATTAAGAATACAGACAATCCTGAAAATTTAATATATTCATGGAATCAAGGAACATAAAATATTCCAGAACCCGGAAAACTCAGAGAATCCAAATAATTCAGAGATTCACGTTCCGGATTTCGGACAAGAATAGAATTTATAGAATTCAGAATTCATAAAATGGGGATAATCCAATCTATTGAATTTCCAGATTGGAATCCAGAGAAATCGCAGAAATCAGAGAATCCAGAGAGTCCAGAGAATTTATAAAATCAAAAAAAAATCGAACAAATTGAAATGCTTCCGGAGAATTCAAAAGAATACAGGATTCCGGAAACCCAGAGAACCAGAGTATCGGATATGAGACAATAAATAATCCAAACATCCTGAAGATTTGAAGAAACACAGAAAATTTCGAGAATTGGAAATAACCAGGAAATCCGAAAAATCAAGAAAATCTATCCACATTTTTGATGGCCCTGAAAAGGGCCGTTTGTTTGGGTGGTTTTGTAGAATGTGTGAATGTCGTCATTTGTGTCATCAATACCGATGCACGTAGTGCATAGCTAACATTGTGCTTCTTCTAGACACACACACTGCGGCCACCGGCGATTATATATTTGCTCTCGCGCCAGTGCAAGCTCTGCACGGATCTTGAGTTGTGCATAATTCTGAGAATGTATTCGGAAGCGAACATTTATTGTGCACCCTATACCTTTCTATTTCATATTTGCATATTTCATGTAGCAAGGTCTTAGATTTCCAGAAATTATATAAGTAACCTGCTCGGAAGGAAATCTCACTTAAATACCTTTCATTTGCTGGTAAAAGATTAAAAATTGGTCGAGTAGTTCAAAGCTAACGGATTTTCTAAAATGGTTAAATTTGGCAATTTCGACAAAATTCCGAATTTTCAGACAAACTTAATTCAGGATGATGAAGAAGGAAACCGGCCGAATGGAAAAGGATGACCTGGTGTTATTTTGAATGGGTCTTACTTTTGAGACAATACAGTAAACTAAAAAGTATGGTGAATATTTGATGCATTAATGTCTACTACCAATCCTTTTCTGGCAGATTGCTGTAGATGTGTCTTAAAATTCGTATCAAGAATCACTCAATCTTCTCTAACACGTGGATGGTCCATCATCAACTGATGTTTCTTATTTATCGCTCTACTAATTTATCAGCACCTATCGAGCATCGAAAGTATAGGCGTTTAAAGTACATCCATTTTCCAAGTTTACGACGGCTATAATCTGTGTGCCAACACGACTGTTTCGGGCTGTCTGATATCGTATTTTCGATGCTCCCCCCTTTGAGTGCGAGATAAACATATCCCCAAGTGCTTATGAACAACACATCAGACACTCAATCCATCATTCAGAAAGCGAGTAACAGCTCCTGTTGCCTGCGAACGAAAATCCTCCGTAATTGTCAATCTAAACGCTAGGGTTTATGTGTGCCGCCCATAAATCTAAATCGCACTCCGACGTAATTCAATTCCATTTCAGCGTGTATGTGTGTGTGTGTGCACATACACACTCACACATGGCTGACGGCATCCCCCCATCTACCCACTCATCAAACAGAGGGAGATTTAAAGACTTTAATTGAATCTCTGGACCACCATGCAAAATGGCTTCAATTGTTGCAACTCAGGAATGAACTGTTGCGTCCAGCGTGATGACAACTTAATTTCCTGTTCATCGAAGCTCGTTAAAGCATACGTTTCGACACGAGTTTAGCACAGAATCACGAAATGATCATAACATTGTTTTTTTTTTTCGTTGCCAGAGTGCCACAGAACGAAAAGAACTTCTACCTTGCAACCAACAACAATTCAACTCTCATCTGTCCCGGACCAGCATCAACGGGGAGACATTTCCAATCAACGATGTCGTTCTTCGGTTTGATTACGTTCCGTTCCGGTGCGTGCACATTTTCCACGAGTCGTCGATACGTCGGTTCCCACGGTCCCTTTTCTTCGGAATGGGACTTTTTATCGGCCGAGGATGACAACCACTCGCCGCTGGTTCGGAAGGGCGGAGAGCGGGGATGTACCGCACAATATAGATATTCACTCAAACCGAGCGCGAAAAGTTGTCATCTGCTGTCGAGACTCATCGAGTCGTGGAAAACGACGGTTCGATGACGGTTTTTTTTTGCCAACCAAACCAAAATACGGCGCATTTGGGGCCCACGTCCAGGCCGAAGTGGGTGCGTTCGCCAGAAAAAAAAAAGTATAAATATTCATTAAAATTCCGAATGCTTACAAAACTTACATTTTGCCTCTAATGCTTCGACTCGGAGGAGTAGTAGGTATTATTTCCCCCACGACTTGGCCTGGAATCTTCGTCCCGCCACACCGAAAACGATAATGACGGTATAATGAGCTTCGGCTTGGCATCTTTGGCCTTATGTTTAATCAACAACAAGACGGAATTTCATGCGGTTTTGGGATTGTTTGCTTGATGTGCTGTCAGAGAGGAGGATCCGGGGAAAATCTCATTCTCATTCTGGTCTTTTCCCCTCGGCGCACGGTCAAGTATGGGTGGTGAAATTATTTTCCCGTCGGTAATGTGCCGTGAGTGAGGTAGGCTCCATATTAAATTTCTGCCCCCGGCTGGATACTTGGAAGAAGAGTTTATTGTGTTTTAATCCTCGTGAATTAAAAGACTGTTTGGCGAGTTGATCATCCGCCATTAACAGTTGTGTTAATTAACTGTGAATTCTGGTGAATCGCTCGTTTGTGTACAGGTTACGGGCTGACTGTTTGCTCCCGGCCCGGATTGTATTGTCAGTTACTGCTATCAGATTATAAATCGTGTGACTTTGATATGATACGCTGACACGACTCAACAGCGAGATTTCCTGTTACTCATGTTTATCTCATGCATGCAATTGCCAAATCTGTCATCGACATTATGCAATTTTGTTGCAATGTGGTTGATTGATTAGCGAGTAATTGACCGTCGACATGGTTTAACATGTCGGTTCGCAGCATCAGACAATTTCGTAGATTACAGGAATCTTGAGCTTGAGTTTGAGCTTTGGTAGACTGTACAGTTCGTAGTTGCTCTCCGTGATTGACCTGAACCAACCAAATTGCACAAAGAACCCACAGAGTGACGCTTGGGACTAGCAAATCATTCTCGTTGTGCAATTTTCGGTGATTCGAGCTTTAAATGGTGAATAACGACGCCGGCCACGTTCTTACAGGAAGGGAAGGAATGTTAGTATAATAATCGCCGCCCCAAGGCCAGAATGGTCGCCCCTATAGCGTGGTTCCCTAGCGATTATCAACGAAGGAATAGTTGTTAGTGAGAGGAGGTAAGAATTAGGATTCACTGTGGTAACTGATGTGATTATGTTGACGTGGACCCTAAGTGACTCGATTAAAAATAAATCTGAAAATCGAATGTTTAGAGTTACAATAGGTTATTAACCCTTTCGTTACGAGTGTTGTCGTCTTTAGACGGCATGAAATTCATACTGCTCTTCGATCACACTAGCGCGATGTGCATACTTTTCGGCGCAGTGCTCCGTACAGGGGTAGCACTTCGGCGGAGCACACTGCCGTAATGAAGGGGTTAATATTAGGCTGCCTAAGAAGGTAACCGGAAGAACTCCTGTATGATGGTTCCAGTCGACAATATATTATGAGATCGTTCGCGCGTAGTGCTCTTTTATGTTTCCTGAAGGTTAGATAATGGGCTACCTTAGAAGGTAACCAAAAGAACTCCTCTACAATGACTTTAATCGGCGACTTATACATGACTTTTCGCGCGTAATACTCTTGTATCCTCGAAACGTGACACCGGAGATTATTGTTAAGCTATTTGAGAAGCTACCCGAAAGAACTTCTCTATGATGAATTGAATCGGCGACATGTTCTATGAACATATTAAAAATGTTATATTTGAAGAATAAAAGAATTTAAAAAATTAATCCAAGAATTTTAGAATTCAGGAGTTTAATAATTTTAGAATTTCAGAATTGTTTTAGAATTGTAGTATTTTAGAATTTCAGAATTTTAGAATTTTATAATATTATAATTTCATAATTTTAATTTAAAAAAAAAGGAATTTTTTTTAAATTTTTTTAAAATTTAAGGAATGAAGAATGTAAGAGTGTAATATTTCGATCCACATTTCTCTTAAATTTTGTTCACCTTGTTCACCTTGACCTTTCCTCTCTGGGAGAGCCTTGAATACCCCTTAACCACAATCATAGCACAAACTCATAGAGTGTGTAACGAAATGAGAGTTATTTCATCCAAACTAGAGGTGTGCAAATCAGCTCATCATGATGAACAGCTTTGATCATATCAGCTCATCTAAATGAGCTGTTCTTTATGAACAGCTCTTCAGCTCAGTTGTCAGTGCCGACTTTCAATTTGGGTCCCAAACTCGATAGCCACGAAGCCAGTTTGAAAATGTTAAAATTCAAATGAAATTTTTCACACCATATTATTAATTACTTGAAACACGTATTCCAGACTATTATTTACAACAGACTCGGCGAGTACAACATTTCCGACATTTTTACTGAGGCTTTACATTACAATAGAAAGTTTTCTTCAAAAAAAAAAAATCTTATGAGATTTTTGCACCGCCTGCAAACAAAGTGTTTTTCATTGAAATAGAATACTCATTTGATACACAGAAGTTAATTTTCATTAATAATTTGAATTTTAAAAACGTGTTCATTCCCCCTAAACTGGTAAACAAAGCTCAATGCCGTCAACGCGAATATAACAGTTGAAAAGACGAGGGACAAATGAAACTAAACTGATGTCTTAACACGAAGAGCGAGAGACGGTCAGTTCATTTGAATCTTACAGCTCACACACTCTCTTCAATTCTACAGCTCTTTTCTCTCCTTCATCATCATCAAAGTGAGCTGAAGAGCTGTTTGATTTTTTTTGCGAGCTGTTCCGCGTCAACTCACTTCAAAGAGTCGATTCTTCGGAACAGCTCATGAGCGGATGGCACATCTCTAATCCAAACACAACACTAGAATAATAACGAGAGAATGACGGGAGAATGTGGTTGATGCATCTCGTCTCTCTATTCTATCTCTATACTGAGGTATGAAATATAGAAGAAGAAAATCAATTTGAAATACAATTCTGAAAAGAGCAGTGTTGCATCATGATGCGATAATTTTCATTGGAAAAAACTGAAAGTATTGACAATGATATTTGATTGCAACAATTTCTGGATCCTGCTGGAAATGCAGAAAAATAAAAATAAAAAACGATGAGAGCAAATCCGTCTAGTGCTTCCGGTTTCTTCCCGGGTGAGAATGAGTAAAAACAAATTGCTAGTGCAGACTAGCAATCATAATCTATTGATTCACATGCAAATTTGATAAAACAACTTCTCTCGTAATAGTGTTCCTGGAGAACTAATCAAACAAATGGAATCAAACTTAGCATATAGAGGTCTTAGAGATCGATAAACGTTTCTATGGTAGTTTGACACTCCTCCCCCTCTCTAAAGGGGGGCTCCCATACAAATGAAACACAAATTTCTGCATAACTCGAGAGCTAATCAAGCAAATGGAGCCAAATTTGGGTTTTTGGGTACGAGAAATCTTTTTATGATGGTATGACACCATCATTTATGATGGTATGACACACCATCACCCCCCCCCCCTCTTCTCTGGAATGGAGAGGGAGTTCCATAAAAATAGTACACATATTCCAACCAAACATGACAATTGAAATTTTTCGGAAAACTCTGAAGGAAAATGGGAAAAAATCGAAAAATTCAATTCGCATGTGTTCTACAATGACATATTGACAAGCGTTGTTAGTCCAATTGATGTTTGCGGTAACGAAATTGATCTTCGTTCGAAAGTGGAAATGGATTTTAATGTGATAAAGCACACTCCAATATCGTCTTCTATCTATATAAATAAAAATGGATCGCCGAATGTGCTGATAAGAGCAAAACTGAAGAAAGGAATTGTCCGATTTAGGGCTGTCTCCATTGTATCATATTTTCTGTATCAAACATTTATTCCATGTAACAGAGGAACATGTTATTTGCAAGTGGATGAAAAATCTTGCACGAGAATTGTGTCTGAAATTAATCTTGTATTATAATGTCGAGTTTTGGTAGTAGTACTAAAATTTTATAGTAAACAATAATTTTAAAGGATAGATTAGAAGATCAATCAATGATCAGTTCTGCGATTGGTCCCATGAACGTGCGCTTAGTAAGAAAACGTTGATGTGATAACGAAAAATAAATTTTGGCGGGATGAAGTTTGCCGGGTCAGCTAGTAATTTATATGCGAACCAGATGACTCAGTTGTACACCCATTCCGAAGTAATTGGATTAAATTGAAATGCGCCGTAAAATGATATTTAATTAACAATAATTTTTTTATAA
This sequence comes from Toxorhynchites rutilus septentrionalis, assembly GCF_029784135.1. Lineage (NCBI taxonomy): Eukaryota > Metazoa > Arthropoda > Insecta > Diptera > Culicidae > Toxorhynchites > Toxorhynchites rutilus. The sequence goes on along the minus strand of NC_073745.1, from coordinate 319,901,300 downwards.
ATGATCAAGAATAGATAGTGGACTGACATCGAATACCTTGAAATGTTCCATTTGCCATGTAAATTCCATCTTAAACTGTGATTATGTTGTAAATGTATGGAGAGCAAATTTTCACCTAAAATCTTAATAACTATTTTATTATAAAGTCTTTTATCTTTTGTGAAATTCAATGTTTTATTCTAAGAAACTAGCTGACTCGTCGGCAAACGATGTTCAGCCATATCCGTTATGATCATAATGAGTCACCCATATTTTGGAATCAGATTGGCTTGAAACTGAATCGGATCTCACGATTCGATCGAACTTGACTTTTGTATTTTGAAACCTGTTCGACGAACATTTAATCGTGCTATGAAATGTGGTAATCTTGCCTTGTCGCAAAATAAACGTCTAAATTTGTGGAACAATTTACTCTCTATCAGATTAGCAGACACGAAAGCAATTTTAAATTGTTAGAATTTGAATGAAAATTATTACTTGATGTTGCTTAAATACTTAGAAGACATACAACTGGTCTTAACTTGTCTTTTTTTCGATAAATCTGCAATCTGCGAAACTTTATCCATATACAGCCATTCCATGCCAAACCGATATAGTGGTTCTCAGATTTCGTCAAAAGTGGTAATTTTGTTCTATATCGCAAAATATTAGACTCGTATTTTTATATTTTTTTTATTACGGTGTCCATTTCCATTTTAGGGTGGTTCAAAAAATCTTTTTTTCTCCACTTTTTCCTAAAAATGACTTTTTTCAAAAATTCATAACTTTTGAACCACTTAACCGATTTAGATGATCGACATATCAAATTGAAGCCTTTTATTATTTTACTGGCTGACCCGACGAAATTCGTCCCGCCCAGAATAGTTTTTTTGATTTGAATACTTTCAAACATCCACGTTTTCTTACTAAGTGAACGTTAGTGAGTCCAATCACTGAACTCTTTATTGATTGATTACCCTGTGACTCTTTACAATTTCCTTTTACTATAAATTGTCTAGTACTTCTACAAAAATTCGTCCTTATAATATAAAATTATTTTCAGACACAATTCTTGTTCAAGATTTTTCAAGCATTTGGAAATAACATGTTTCTCCGTTGCATGGAATACATGTATGATACAGAGAGTATTACTAATCGGACCCTTCCTTCCTCGGTTTTAGGGCACACCAACACATTTGGCCTTCCATTTTTGTTTATATAGATATAAGATATGGGAATGCGTTATTCCGTCTGAAAATCCTTTTCCACTTTCGAACAAAAATCAATTTCGTTAGCGCCAACATAAAATGGACTAACAACGCTTAGCTAATTGTAAAACATATGGAAATTCAATTTTCCGAATTTTCCGATTTTTTCCTCCGCTATATTGAACTACGGGAAGAGACGAATACTACGGATTATAGATGACTCAAATTGAACCATTCCTTCCTCGGGTTTTGCGCGTACCAACACATTTGGCCTTCTATTTTTATTTATAGATATTAGATATGGAGATGCGTTATTTCGCCTGAAAATCCATTTCCACTTACGAACAAAGATCAATTTCGATAGCGCAAATATCGAACAAGTGGGTAATTTTCGAACAAGTGGGAATTCAATCTTCCAACCTTCCTTCAGGATCTTCCGATAATTTTCCGATTTTTCTCTCCTATATATTGATCTACCGGAAGAGATGAATACAACAAAATAAAGAAGGCTTAAATCGGACCATCCCTTCTTCGGGTTTTCCGCTTACCAACAGATTTTGCCTTACATTTTTATTTATATAGATTAGCCTTAATTGGCTATCCTTTCATAAAAAAATATTGAACTTGCAAATTAAATGGTTTTTATTTTAGTAATTATTGATTGTAATCGTTTTTTATTGTTTTCATGGCTAGTCCAAATCTAGCCCAAGAGAGCGCTATACTTTTTTATATATTTTCAAGAAAGCTGAGGATAACATATCATATCTCGATATCAAAGATGCCCTTTTTTCGATTTTGAGTTGATATTTTTCAAAGTTAATCGATGGTTTGCAAAAAAAAATTTCCCCATTTTTTCCACTACAAAAATTCATAACTTTTGAACTACTAGACCGATTTAGATGATCGACATTTAAAATTAAAGCGAATTAACTGGAAATACTAGACTTGCCAAAATTTTAATTTGATTTTTGAAATTTTCGATTATATTCGTTTTTTTATAGTTTACATGGTCTTGGGACCATGGGCGCTATATCTTTTAATATTTTTCTTGAAGGCTGAGGAATTTTTACATAACATATCCAAAAATAAGGGATGTGTTCTTTTTTTTTTTTTAAAGTTTCATTAATATGTCGATTATCTGAATCGGTCTAGTAGTTCAAATGTTATTAATTTCTGAAAAAAAAAATTTGGAGAAAGTTTTTTTAGACCATTGCACAATGGTCCAGGAAATGCATTTAAGTGGAAATTAGCATTTAGAGCAGTTATTCTCTAGGCAAAAACTATCTTAGACAAAGCTGTTACATATGATAGAGCGCTCATTTTTATGTTATCAAAAATAGGGTCTAAAAATTGTCGATGAAATAAAAAATATAACTTTCTCATCTTAAGAGATAGAGGCAAATATAGTTCGACAATTTTGTAGTCCCAGTTATTTGAGACATCTTTTTAGAACAAAGTTTTTCTCTGTCTCTTGAAATAATCGATATAGCGCCTTTTTTCTATGTTACGTTAGGGTTACCATGAAAAAAAATATTTTCGCGCTCCAACATTTATATTTCAAATTTTACATGCAAACTGTCTTCGAATGACTTTTAGAGTTTACTAATACAAAAATTTTTCGATGCAGAACTTGTCGATATCTCAGCTTCACTCAGAGTTTTTGATATTTCTTCCCAAAAAAATACGCTCTCTTCAATTGTTTGTCATTCTCTCTGGGGTAAACGTAAATAAAGTTTATTGGCGGCATTTAAAAGAGCATATTTCACTCTATATGATGTGTGATTTTCGAAACTATGTTGTTTTTCGTGTTTAAGTTAATTAAAATTGAAATCATGAGTTTTTAGATGAAAAACCATTAATAACTTTGAGTAGGATTAAGATATAGACAAGTTCTGCATCGCAAAATGTTGGTATCGATAAGCTCTAAAAGTCGTACGAAGACAGTTTTGATGTAGAATTTGAAATATAAAAGTTAAAGCAGAAAAAACACGATTTTTCATGGTCACCCTAATGCAACTTAGAAAAAAGCGCTAAATCGATTATTTTAAAAGATAGAAAAAAGCTTTGTTCTACAAAGTTGTTTAAAATAACTGGGGCTACAACATTGTTAAACTATGTTTATATCTATCTATAAAGATAAGAAAGTTAGATTTTTCATTTCATGGACAATTTTGGTCACCCTATTTTTGATAACATAAAAATGAGCGCTCTATCATATATAACAACTTTGTCTAAGACAGTTTTTGTCTAAATAATAAATATCTCCCACAAAGTTGTTTTTAACGCTTTCTATCTGAGTTGCATTTGGGTAACTATGAAAAAACGGGTTTTTTTACTCTAACTTTTACACTTAAAATTGTACATCAAAATGGTCTTCGTACGACTTTTAGAGCTTATCAATTCCGATATTTTGCGATGCAGAACATGTCAATATCTTAATCCTGCTCAAAGTTATTGATGGGTTTTCACCCAAAAACTCATGATTTCAATTTTAATTTACTCAAATACCCAAATACTCAAATACAAAAAAATAAATACAAATATATCTTTGAAAATCACATATTATAAAGAGTGAAATTTGTTCTTTTAAATTCCGTCAATGTTTTTATGTTTGCCCCAGAAAGAATGGCAAGCAATTGAAGAGAGCGTATTTGTTGAGAAGAAATATCAATAATTTTGAGTGAAGTTGAGATATTGACAAGTTCTGCACCGGAAAATGTTTGTATTAGTATGTTCTAAAAGTGTTTCGAAGACAGTTTGTATGTAGAATTTGAGATATAAAAGTTAGATAAAAAAAACTGGTTTTTCATGGTGACCCTAACGCAACTTAGAAAAAAGGCGCTATATCGGTTATTTCAAGAGATAGAAAAAAAGCTTTGTTCTACAAAGATGTCTCAAATAACTGGAACTACAATATTGATGAACTATATTTACCTCTATCTATAAAGATAAAAAAGTTATATTTTTTATTTCATAGACAATTTTGGTCGCCCTATTTTTGATAACATGAAAATGAGCGCTTTATCATATGTAACAACTTTGTCAAAGACAGTTTTTGTCTAAAGAATAACTGTCGAGCTCTAAATGCTAATTTCCACTTAAATGCATCTCCTGGACCATTGTGCATTGGTTAACTTTGAAAAATGATAACTCAAAAACGAAAAAGAACACATCACTGATTTTTGGATATGTTATGTAAAAAGAACATTAGCTGCCAAGAAAAATGTAAACAAATATAGCACCCTTGGTTCCGTGACCATGTAAACTATAAAAAATCAAATACAAACACAAAATCAAATAATTACAAAAAGAAAATCCAAATTACTTATTTACAGATGCAATACTTTTTCAGATGCTGATTGGCTTTATTTTGATATGTCAATCATCTGAATCGGTCTAGGGGTTCGAAATATATGATTTTGCAAAAACAATCATTTTTGGAAAACATGAGAAAAATTTGATTTCCCCGACCACCCTAAAATGGAAACCCTAATGGAAAAATAAAAAAAGGGTCTAATATTTTGCGATAAGAGCGAAACTACCAATTTCTCGATAATGGGGGACAGTTTGGCATGAAATGGCTGAATTATGAATTTTCGAGGTTACACTGGAGTCGCTTTTTACGCGGGAGATACGTGTCGCGTAAACAAAAGGAAAACCGCGTTAATTCTAAAATCCGCGTAAACAAAAAACCGGGTAAATTTCAAAATCCGTGTAAAAACCTAACAAACAGTGAATTATTAGTTCAAAATCAGTGCCACAGATTATCAAAATTTATTCACGAATGAAAGAATCAGATTTTTCCCAATATCGGATGAATTTTCTTCTGTTGAAACTCAACACCATATCTGCCATAATGAGTATAACCCAAGAGTCGAGACGCGTGAACTTTGTCTGGTATATTGAACGAATAGACCATGAACGAATTTCGGAAAGCCTGCATTCAGGCACTTCCATTACTATCAATAATTTCAGGTGATTATCACGAACGTTAAGTTGATCTTCATCGCTTGCAGTGAATTTCTATTGAAAACGTGTTTGATTTCCATATTTAGAAACAAAGGAATCCGGAGAAGACAACATTAGATTTCGTTGAGCGTTGACCGTTGTGCGGTGTTGAGCGGTTGAGCGACATCTAGCGTTAAACGGCGTTGAGCGTTCCGTTTTCGTTTCCGTTTCTTTTTCTTTTTTTATACTGTATTATAATGACTTTCAACACTTTTTGGCTGGCTTGTCACTTCCATTTTTGGAAGAATGTCGGGAGTGAGAATTGAACTCGCGATCTTTACCGTGAAAGGTACGGTCCGTTCCCGTTTCCGTTTCCGCTTTATATGATCTTTTACTATCGCCATTTCGCTCTAACACGATCTTAGTTTCTAATGCTTTCTTTATCTAACTCCATTTCACTAACTCCTTTTTCGGCCTTTTAGGGCGGTTTTCAATGCACCGGAAGCCACCGGAATACGATATTCGACTTCCGCTGTTTAAGCCCTTCCATCCAATACCCATATCGTAGGGGTTTTATATGATTGCTTGCCATTTATAGCCAGTATCATTAAACCGGAAATCAAAACAAGATTATGTTCGTTTTTCGATCGTCTGTTATTGTCACCCATTGCCCATATAATTGGGGTGTACGCAATTTCTGGCCAATCGGGAGTAGATTCATAAAATATAGCTATAGTTATACCATACATTTCATTGCCAATGTCGCCAAAAACAAGAATTTTGTATAATAAATGGCTATCCTTTACCATTAATCGATTTCACTCTCAATTAGTTGACGTTGAATTTTATGCTTTGATTTTCACTAACACGCAATGATATTCAATTTCGACGTTACGAATATCATGGCGAAAATGAATATGCAAATGAAAAATGAACTTTATGGCAAGCTGATGTTGATGTTCATTGCACTGGTGTTCATTGATAGTGTTGTTCCATATTTATCGACTCTCGCTTGAGCAGTAGGTTGTCAATACAAGGCAGGCTGAAATTCGCCGTATTTGAATGCCGTGAACGTGAATATTTTCGGCACTGTTCAAAATAGCAACAATCATGATATCTGTTTCTGCTTATATTTCTCAGCTACTAATAAGTAATATAATACAAACTTATTTCGTGAAAAGTCAATCAGCACGCGGTTGACAAATGCGCGTATATTCCGAAATCCGCGTTAATTTCGAAATCCGCGCAAATTCCGAAATATATTTGTATTTCCTTTAACGACCTGCTGAGAAATCGTTTTCCATTTCAGACCGTTGAAAAAATCCCTAATTCTAGCTTCAAATTTAGGTTTGATTTGTTTAGATTTGTCACAACTCAAAATAATGTCGTTATAACATCCTATTGTACAGATGAGCTTACTAATGTTCACATTGGGCTATCCATAGCGTCACTCCACTTTTAACATCCGACTCCTTGAAATGATGGAATTGATGTTCTCAAATTTCTCAAATCTCTCAAATTCATATTTCCGTCAAAGTTACACACACACTAAACCTATTGCAGACTTCACAATATATTAGGTTTGAAGAAAAAATAATCTATTATTTTTGGGTGAGATTCAAAACTATTTTTAATATGCATCGGATTGTCCGATTTGGATCAAATATGCACCGTTTTTTCATAAAATTTGTTGCCATTCTAAAGGTAGCTTCGTAACGTTTCTACCATAGAGGTGTTGGCCCTTATTGGCGAAAAACTCTAGCATTAGATTTTTACAACCTTCTGTTGATCCCAATTTCTTATCACTCTGGAAATTTTGCAATGCGAGAAGAAGGTGGAATCGCTTGGTGCCAGTCAATCGCTAGTTTCAAATGGTTCATTTGTTGACAGTGGAGATCTTAATGTAGTGTATCGCTCTAAAAAAGAAATTTAAAAAATTTTAAAAAAGATTTAAAAAATAAATTAAATTGAACGTATTTTACTGTTGCAGTACACCATTCACAATTTCAACGGCCTGGTTTCCATTTCCGCTTTTTTCAAAGAAAAAGTGTTAAATATACCAAATTTCTTCTTTGCTGACCTCCATTGTTAAAACCCTTCTACTCACAACTGAATGGAACAAACAAAAGACAGCAAAAGATTTTTTTCTAGTGTGAAATGTCACCTTTACAACGAGCCTAAACGTGATTGTATGATCGAATGGAGAACTTTTTACCCTACCTAATATAAATTAAAGATCCGATCTGGGCCTTCAAAAAATAATGAAACTCAATCTACGATATCTGATTTCAGACTAATTGATTTAAAGATTTGTTACAGCTATCAACTTCTTTCCTGCCCCTGCCGTTCAACATGTGTATCTCCGTTTGCTGAGTTGTTGATAGTTTATGGTCTTGCGTTCTGGTTTGTGTTCCTCAAGTTTCCCTCTGTATTACTTAGGATCAGTGCTCAAAATATTCACGTTCACGACATTCAAATTCGGCGAATTTCTGCCTTCCTTGTATTGATAATCTACTGCTCAAGCGAGAGTCGATAAATATGAAACAACACTATCAATGAACCCCAGTGGAATGAACATCAACATCAGCTTGCCATGAAGTTCATTTTTCATTTGCATCTTCCTTTTCGTCATGGTATTCGTAAGGTCGAAAATGAAGATCATTGCGTTTTAGTGAAAATCAGAGCATAAAATTCAACGTCACCAATTGAGAGTGCAATCGATTAATGGTAAAGGATGGCAATTCATTACACAAAATTCTTGTTTATGACGACATCGGCAATGGAATGTATAGAACAACTCTTGCTACGTTTTATAAATCTACTTACGATTGCTCGGAAATGGCATACACCACCATTTATATGTGCAATGGGTGACACGTTTCCAATAAAAATTCACTGCAAGCGATGAAGATCAACTTAACGTACGTGATAATCACCTAAATTTATTGACAATAATGAAAGTGCCTGAATGTAGGCTTTTGAAATTCGTTCATGCTATTTTCGATCAATATACCAGACAAAGTTCACGCGTCTCGACTCTTGTGTTATACTCATTATGGCAGATATGGTGTTGAGTTTCAACAGAAGAAAATTCATCCGATACTGGGAAAAATCTGATTCCTTCATTCGTGAATAAATTTTGATAATCTGTGGCACTGCTTACCATATCTACAGAATGATCTGTATTTTTACAGATTTTTCAGCCCTTTTAAAACCAAGAATCTGTAGTTACGAATTACAGTTTTTTGAGTTTTATACAGAATTTACAGTTTTTTTCAAAACAGGGAAAGCGTAACGTAACCTAAAGAGGTTCAATGAACTGGAACTGTTCCTCGATATCCGAGTCAACTACGACAGAAATCATATAACGAAACAAATAAAAAAAATCGTTATAACATTCTATTGATCTGATGAGCTTACTAATGACAGATTGCGTCATTCCACTTTTCGCTTCCGACTCCTTGAATGAAATCATTTGAACCACTCGATTACAAAACCTGCTTTTCAACTACGTTTTGCCACTGATTGATAATACATTCCGTTCTGAAACTTCCGAATTCACTCAGATTAATTCGTAAACCAAACAACTTTTAGGACCATCTGCATGCACATTCTATGTGTAACTAGCTGACCCGGCAAACTTCGTTCCGCCCATTATTTATCACATTCACGTTTTCTTACTAACGTCCAAACATCAAACGATCAAGCATCAAATAGACTAACAACGCTTGTCACTATGAAATTGTAGAACATATGGGAATTGAATTTTCGCAAATTTTCCCATTTTCTTCAGAGTTTTCCGAAAATTTTCAATTGTCATGTTTGGTTGGAATATGTTTGATCGAAATATGTGTTTTAAATTTTTGGAACCCCCCTCCATTTCAGAAGAGGGAGAGGTGTCATACCATCATAGAAACATTTCTCGTACCCGAAAACCCTCACATCCCAAATTTGGTTCCGTTTGCATGACTGATTCTCGAGTAATGCAGAAGGGGAGAAGGGGGAGGAGTGTCTAACCACCATAGAAACATTTACTGCACCCTAGAACCTCAATATGCCTTATTTGGTTTCAATTGCTTGAATAATTCTAGAGTAATGCAGAAATTTGTGTTTCATCTCTATGGCAGCCCTCCCTTAGAGAGGGGGTGGAGAGTCTAACTAGCATATAAACATTTATTGCACCCTAAAACCTCAATATGCCTAATTTGGTTTCATTTGCTTGATAAATTCCCGAGTAATGTAGAAATTTGTGTTTTATTTGTATGCCAGCACACCCCCCCCCCCCCTTAGAGAGGGGGGAGGGGTCTCAAACTATCACGAAAACCTTACCCGGCCCCAAAAACCCCTACATACCAATTTTCATGTTGATCGGTTCAGTAGTTTCCGAGTCCAAAAGAATCAGACAGACAGACAGAAATCCAATTTCATATATATATATATATATACATATATATATATATATATATATATATATATATATATATATATATATATATATATATATATATATATATATATATATATATATATATATATATATATATATATATATATATATATATATATATATATATATATATATATATAGATTCAAAAAGTAAATCGAAAAGCAGTTCGATATTAAAGACGATGCTCCGAAAACTGCTGTATTGCTGGACGTTGCAAGGATTTAAGGTTTTTTGTGTTCGCAGTTTCGTAGTTTTGAAGTTTTAGAATAATTTAAATAAGCTGGAATTGGAAAATGAGTTGCGAAAAAACTACTCTAGAATTTTTAGCGGAGACATCGATATACATGTATGTTTTGTTCGTGCATGAGAAGATATGGAATTTTCAGGCCCTCTCTTTTTGAGTTCTTCCCATTAGAATTCATTAAGACAGAAAAAGTCAGATGAATATATAAATATATAAACAAAAATTACGATAAAATTTTGAAAATTATAATTTCATTTTGGTAAGGTCGACACCGCACCACTATACGTTAAACTTTTTTTTTTTACGTGGGACTACGTCTAACCGGAATATATGAAGGGTAAAATGAAAACCTAAACACAGAACATGCAGAAAAAAATGAAAGATTTCGAATGTTTATAGCTCGAACATTTCGTACTGGATAGGAGAGATGTTTGCATCACTTGATAGGGAATATTTCTACGCATCTATCGCAACTAACAAAATGTTGTTTTTCATCAGATAAACAATTGAATAACTGTAAAATATTAGGCGTTATCTAAACGCCCTAACTGCATCGTTTTGATTGGCCCGATTTACGGTTTCCCTAACACAGCCATCAAAACCAAGCAGCCTTGGGGAAATCGGCATTGCAAATACATGAAAGTAGGGGGACTTTTGTTCTCATCGAAAAATGTTCCCTAACACAGACTTTAAAACCAAGCAGCGAAATCGGCATCGCAAGCACACGAAAGAGCCTAGAGGCGAGTGAACTGAAAAGTTTAAACCCTCTTAAAGCCAAAAAGAAGAAGAAGAACACACGAAAGTAGGGGGAGCTTTTGTTCCCACCGAAATGTGTTCCCTAATAGAGATTTCTAAACCAAGGTGCCTGGAGAAATCGGTATTTCAAATTCATGCAAGTCGGGGGTATTTTTGTTCCGACTGGAATGTATTTCCCTAACACAGACTTCAAATCCATGAAGCGTGGGGAAATCGGCATTGCGAATTCATACAAATCGGGGGTATTTTTGTTCCGATTGAAATGTGTTTCCCTAACACAGACTTCAAAACCGAGGTTTCTGGGGAAATCGGCTCTGCAAATAAATGCAAACTGCGAGTACTTTTGTCCTCGCTTGCCTTTGTGCAGAGTGGAATATGTCTGTCCTAACATGATCTTCTAAACTTAGGAATCTGGGAAAATCGTGCAGACACTAGAAGCGAATGAACTTCCCAGTTTCAGGCAAATTCGAGATTCGAGAATTATGTACACTTTTGGGATGTAAACTTCAGAGGGAAATGTAAAATAAAATAATCGTTTGATAATTTTTTTTTGTCTTTATTGGAAAGATTTTCAGCCTTAGGCTGGTTCATCAAACGTTTGATAATTCTTCCGTACATATATTTTGTTCTAGTCATCATACCAAACGTAAAAGGTCCGTCATTAAATTTACTTGTAACGAAGAACAATCATTCACAATAAATGAATTGACTTTACACGGCATTTGTTCATTTTTTTCACTCACAGAGCAAATATATTGAACTCAATTGAATTTGGAAACTGTTTCATTCAATCAAGAATTTAATCAATACAAACGAATGATTGCTAAGCTAAGGTAGTTCCACGTGAACCTTGCGGTTATATCATAGATATAACCCACAAATTTTTTTAATTGAATGGACTTTCTAATAAAAACATATTAGAAATATGTTGAGTTTTTTTTAATTCGTAGATTCGAAAAAATCGACCGTTTTGAAAGAAAAAACTCTTCTGAATCTAACCAATTCAAGCATCAACTTGAATACTTAGATTTGGACAACAGTCACATAAATAGGGTTAATAATGATGACAGAAAACCGTTCAATGAAAAGATGGCCTGTTTGCGACACGAATTTAGTGGGATACAGATATAATATTTGAAATAATTCTATAGATTAATAAGCAAACCACCAACCGATGGAGTCAGTCAATGATGATGCCCACATAACACCGCCGAATAAATCGTCAATTTCAGCGCTATCGATTTCGACCGCAATTCGTTCAGCCCACGGAATGGTTTCTAGGGATTTGGCGTCGGTCGTAATTTATATCGAAAACCGACAGACGTAGCGTAGCGAGTATCGGAACATCCACACCACTCCGCCCATCACGGGGTTCAAGTAACACAAATCATTATTAGTTAATGGTTTGGGGGAGGACTGAAATCGAACAGACAATCCACATAATTTCGAGAGCGCTCATGGCCGGGAATGTGCATTGTATGACAGCCAACCGATCTGTTTCCAAATCCTTTCCAAATACCATGCTGCAGCGTTTTTTTTCCTGTCTCCCATAAAGCGTACGCTTCGTGGGTGGCTAAAGCGGAAACGATCGATTGAGCGATTTTCGACTGGATTTCGCGAGAAGCGATGTTGAAATGATTGTAATTGAATATTAATCCGTTCAGTAACACTCGATGAACAGATGGACCGGAAGTGAGATCAGTGCCATCAACTCAGTGCTGTTAATACCATGAAATTAAATAACGAAAATCAAACACGGAAGCGCTTCGTATAATTCCAACTCAGCCGGAAAACCTAACAAGTTGACATAGTTCGGAAGTAATTCCCAATTATGACAAATTCTCTGAATCACTATTTATTGAAGCACTTTCGGGAACTAAATTCATCCATTCAAGCGAGCACAACTTCTCCTCCCAATTCGCTTTCCAAATATGCAAAATCCAAACGGTTTCTTGCGTCAACAATTTTGACTAACCCAACCTCACGCCCGAATCTCCCGCTCCCCTCCAGTCATTGCCGAGCGTAGCTTCTGCCGAGAATCGACATCCCTGTTATTTGTTCGACACCCTCTCGTCGTCATTCCGGAAATTGAGGAACACAGCATTATAATAGACGGCAATAATGTTGAATAACAATCAATAGTTTCGAAGCAGCGCTCTTCGCCGGGTCTTTCGAGCGAAGAAAAATACGGGAAGAAGCTCAACGGAGAGGAAAAGACAAACACAAGCCCCTGCCGCCTCGTGAACCTGTCACGAAAACGTGATTATGTTGATCTTGGAGCAAAAAACAGCGAACATCACGCCCTCAACCCACGGAACCATCACGGGTTTTTTTTTTCTCTGGCTTAACGCCGTGGTCCTCGCGGGTAGGATCCTACGCAGAAACCGGGGAACCACTTTGGCCTCGTTCAATTAGTGATTAATTGAGTGCCCGTTATTTGGGACGCTCTCTCTCTCTCTTGTTCTGCATATTGTGTCGTTCCCTGCCCGAATCTTGCATACTGAACTATCCTTTTTGGTCGTTCCATGCTTCGGGGGAAGGGTTTTTCTCCCCCGGACGTAAGCTCAAATAATTAATGAGTGATTAATTGTCTGTTTGTCGCTTGGCGAGGGTGATTATGGTTGATCGTTGGAGATGACCGCTCGGGGTCATTGACGGTCAAGGGGTTGCAGGTTTGTGCTGATAATTTATCAATCTATCTTTTGTTACGTTGTGTGGATGGGCAGTGAAAAGGACAGCGAGTGGGATGTTCGCTGTCTCTGATGCTTACTCAGGTTTGAGGATCTCGGTAATTTTTTTTCAAAAATAGTTTTAAATTATGTTTTCAAGCGTTCCAGATTCTATATACCGCTAAACATTGCTCATTAGTTCTGAACCTTACAATCTACCGAACACAAAAAAAATTAAGCATGAGCATAAAGCATAACATTCTAAACATATAATCTGCGACATGGAACATGAAATCAGAGCCAAATGTGCCATCCACACCTATTTGCTATTGGAATGCGGAGCTGAAGTAACACGTAACATGCAACACGGACGCATCACCATGCGAAAATCAACCCAAAATTGTTCAAAACAAGCACTCCCTCTACAGACCCCCAACAGATACGAAACTACACAATTGAAGATATATCTTTATATATAAAGAAGATAAAGATGTGCATAGTCATTTTTTCGAATTTTTCAAATCATCTCAAATGTTTTCCTAAGTACTCTATCATTCTAATTTGGGTGAAGGCAAACTCACAAAATATATGGACGACGAAGATCTGCTCAGCCGTTCTCCCGTGATGATGAGTTATACGTACGTGGGAAAAACTCTCTTTTAAAGGGTGTGTCACATCAAATTGCATCACGGAAAAAACGCTGTAGAAATTCGCCCAGTAGACCGATCCTTTTGAAAATTTTAGATAGTAAAATAAAAACTATTAAACAAATTTTGGCATTTTCTTTTTATTCATACTTCGAGCCCAAGCCCATATGCTCACACCTTCCTCTTTACCCCGTCCATAGGTTCTGTACAGCGTCAGGTTGTAGTTTTTTTTGAACAGAAATCCATTTTCTCTTGAAGTCCGCCTCCGATTTGACAACTTTTGGGTTCTTCCGGAGGGCCTGCTTCATAATCGCCCAATATTTCTCTATTGGGCGAAGCTCCGGCGCGTTGGGCGGGTTCATTTCCTTTGGCACGAAGGTGACCCCGTTGGCTTCGTACCACTCCAACACATCCTTTGAATAGTGGCACGAAGCGAGATCCGGCCAGAAGATGGTCGGGCCCTCGTGCTGCTTCAATAGTGGTAGTAAGCGCTTCTGTAGGCACTCCTTAAGGTAAACCTGCCCGTTTACCGTGCCGGTCATCACGAAGGGGGCGCTCCGCTTTCCGCAAGAGCAGATCGCTTGCCACACCATGTACTTTTTGGCAAACTTGGATAGTTTCTGCTTGCGAATCTCCTCCGGAACGCTGAATTTGTCCTCTGCGGAGAAGAACAACAGGCCCGGCAGCTGACGAAAGTCCGCTTTGACGTAGGTTTCGTCGTCCATTATCAGGCAATGCGGCTTCGTCAGCATTTCGATGTACAGCTTCCGGGCTCGCGTCTTCCCCACCATGTTTTGCCTTTCGTCGCGGTTAGGAGCCTTCTGAACCTTGTATGTACGCAGGCCCTCCCGCTGCTTGGTCCGCTGGACGAATGAACTTGACAAATTCAGCTTATTGGCGACATCCCGGACCGAACTTCTCGGATCACGTCTAAACTGCTTAACTACGCGCTTGTGATCTTTTTCACTGACGGAGCATCCATTTTTGCCGTTCTTCACCTTCCGGTCGATGGTTAGGTTCTCGAAGTATCGTTTTAGTACTCTGCTGACCGTGGATTGGACGATTCCAAGCATCTTACCGATGTCCCGATGTGACAACTCCGGATTCTCGGAATGAGGGGAACAGGATTAATTCACGACGCTCTTTTTCGTTCGACGACATTTTTCCAAATTTACGATAAAATGACAGTGAAGCATGGCCAACGTGATCTATACACTCTTATCTGATTATAAGCGAAAGCTGAAGATATAATTCCTAAAAATTAAATTTCTACAGCGTTTTTTCCGTGATGCAATTTGATGTGACACACCCTTTATATATAAAGATGCCTGATTGTTACGAATCGATCGACTGATCGATTTTAAAAATAATAATATTAAATTATAAATAAAATTTTGATTAACATTTGCTCGTAAGATTAGGAGTAGTGCCAATGGTAAAAGTATAGTAAATATAGCTATAACCGAATCCAATATTTTTTCAAAGAGTACCAACTCATTAAGTTTTATTTGATATGCCGATCATCTGAATTAGTCTAGCAGATCAAAAGTTATAAATATTTAAAATAAAGGTAATTTTTGGAAGAAAAAAGATTTTTCGAATAATCGGTTAACTTTACTCATTACTCAAAAACGAAAATGCGCCTCTCCGATGTTAAGATACCGTCGATGGGGGTTAAAATGGGTCAAAAATGGAGAGAGTTACTATAAGTAATATCTGGATAAATATTGCGAATAATTTTGAAAGCTGTGATCCGTTTAATAGGAGCCGTATTTCCACATCTGTGGGAGAATGAGTCAAGCACTAAATTGAATTCCATGCCAAACCGATATAGTGATTATCAGATTTTCATGAAAATTGGTCGTTTTATTCCTCATCGTAAAATATAAGACCCGTATTTTTTATTTTTGAAAATATAAAAAAAAATATGAAAAAATACAACGCCCTTCGTCCGGAGACAATGTAAACTATAAAAAAAAATTCCATTAATTATTACAAGACCAAAATTCATAATTTCTGCAAGTATAATATTTTTCGAAAAGGCTTTAATTTGATATGTCGATCATCTGAAACGAATCGAGTAGTTCAAAAGTCATGAAAAAAGTCATAAAAAAGTCTTTTTTTGAAAAAAAAATGGACGAAAGTCATTTTTCGGACTGCCTTAAAATGGAATTCGGCACCCTAATAAAAAAACGTCGAAAAATACGATTCTTATATTTCACGATAAGGAACAAAACTACGTAAAGCTCATGAAAAGCTCATGAAAATCAATTGAAATGTATTACTGAAAAACCATTTATGAAAAAAAAAAGTTAATGGGTCTGGGCCTAGGGGCACGGACGGGATCTTGACATAGGACTGTGATTGTGTGTAGTGATTGCATTTGAATTAAGGTTTTTTCAATGTTCAAAATCTGTAATTTTTCTCTTTTAATACATCAAATGGAAGCATGAAAAACCGTTCCCTGTATGAACTTGTAACCTTTAACACGTTGACTGCCACGTCAGTTACATCACAACATAACCAAGCTAAAAATCATGATATCCTGGACCAACATTACATAAATTGTTAGTAGACAAAAACGTGAATTGAGCACGAATTGTTCGGACAACATACAATACAACAGCTGATAATTAGTGGCAAATGGAGAATAATTTATCGATTAACATTGTTAACAAACGCCCGAATGTAGGCAAAAAGATTGCTTGTTGCAATCGAAAAAAAAACCGTATATATTTTCTGTTCGTGTATCAACCAAAAAGATGCTGGATAAATTTCCTGTCTAATGGTATATGTTACATAATATGTCGCAATAACAATTTTGAGTAATATGCGTTTGAAAACTCTCAATAAATCGTTACATTTTTCGTAGAGTGACTCAGTTATGATTGCGCAACGATTGAGGTATGATCGCTGGAATGAATTGATGTTTCTCAACGCCCTGGAGCCTGGGGAACTCGGCATTGCAAAATAGATGCAAGCGGCGGGTACTTTTGTACTCGCTTGCGTTTCTGCAAATCAGAATGTTTCCCTAACACAGACTATTCGTGTACTCCTTTGCGTTTTTGCAAATTGTAATGTTTTCCTAACACAGACTTCGAAACCATGGGTCTAGGGAAATCTTCATTGCAAATAGATGCAAGCAGTGAGTGCTTTTGTACTCGCTTGCGTTTGTGCAAATCGGAATGTTTCCCTAAAACAGATTTCAAAACCATGGAGCCTGGAGAAATTGGCATTGCAAATTAGATGCAAGCTGTGGATACTTTTGTACTCGTTTGCAAACCAGAATGTGATTTCCCAATACAGATTCCGAAACCAAGAATTTGGGAAAATCGGCATTGCAGATACATTCAAGTCGGCGGTACTTTTATACCAACATGCATTTTACACTCCGGAATTAGTTTTGCTAACACGGTCTACAAAAGCGGTTACAAATGCAGCGGTTACGGTTATTCAAGACTGCATTAAAAGATCTCTTCAAGTCGCCAGCTCATTGAACTTCTACGCATACCGTTTGATGATTAGGCAAAATAGTGATAACTATGGTGGTGCTAAGGATGACCGACTTTTGGATGCCGGCCAATTCCTTCTCGATGTTCAACACCTTTAGCGCTTCCAGAAGTGTCCTCGGGAAAATTCCAGTTCCAGAGAGAACGACTGGAACAATTCTTGGGACCTCCCTTAGCCCCCACAGTTCCTTGAGCTCCACGGCCAATGGTCGGTACTTGCAGATTTTGCGACCGTGGGTCTCCTCCAGATTCTGGTTCAGTGGAATAGCGACATCGATGATGGTGACTTTGCGGTCGCTCTTGTCGTAAACCATTATATCTGGGCGGTTGTGGTGGATCGAGAGGTCGGTCAGAACAGTGCGATCCCAGTACAGCTTGAAACGGTCATTTTCCAGGACAGGTGCAGGCAGGTACCGGTAGTTTGGTACGTTGTCTTCCAGTAGAGCACATTGGAGCGCCAGTTGTCGATGAACAATACGGGCCACGTTGTTGTGGCGCTCGGTGTAGGCTGCGTTGGCCAAAACGGGACAGCCTCCCATAATGTGCTCTATGTTTTCACCTGGTTGATGGCACATCCGGCAAATGTCATCAACGTCTTGATGCCAGACGTACCGCCTGCAGTTTCTCGTCGGCATTATCCTGTCCTGGATGGCTATCATGTCGGCTTCTACTACTGAAGAGAGTTCACCACGCGTTAGCCACAGATTAGATGCGGCCTTGTCGACGTGTGGCCGGTCCAGTTGATGGGGGTGGGCACCATGCACTGCCTTCTGCTTCCAAGCTGCAATCTTCTCCTCCACTGTCTGCAGATTGCAGTTGAGTTGGTACTCCGCTTGCGCCAAGTGCAGAGCGCTGTATCCTCTGTCGGCGGCGCAGACAGCCCGGTATAGCGCGTTTTGGTTGGCGCGTTCTGCGAAGTACTTGCGCAGTTGTCGTACCTGGGCAACACACAGTGCAGATATGTCGACTATTCCAAGTCCCCCTTCTTTGCGTGGCAGTGAAACTCTCTCCAGTGCCGATTGAGGATGGTGCATTCCGGCCTCTTTGAATGCTTTCCTCATCCTCCTCTCAAGGTCCTCTAGGTCAGTTTTGCTCCATTTGACTACACCAAAACTGAAGGTCAGCAGGGGAACCGCGAATGTGTTGATCGCGCGTACCTTGTTCCCCGCGTTGAGGAAAGTCCTCAGGTTCACTCGACTCAAGAACTTGTCTCGCAGCTCCGTCTTGATGTCGGAGTGGCGAATCCCGGTGAGCTGTCGGAATCCAAGATATTTATAGGATTCGCCACGAACCATGTCTCTTATAAACTCGCCGTCATAGACCTCGTAGCCTCCGGATTCGGTAAGTTGTCCTTTCAGCAGGTGGACACAGCGACACTTGTCGAGGCCGAACTCCATACAGATGTCCCTGCTTATGTCTTCGACAACCCGGATAGCTACACCTAGACGCTGACGTGAATCAGCGTAGACCTTGAGATCATCCATGTAGAAGGTATGGGTCACTTCTTCGTGGGCGCCGTCGCCATACCTTATTTTATAGCCATGACCGTTTCTATTGAGCGTCCTACTGAGGGGGTTCAGTGCCAGACAAAACCAAAGCGGGCTGAAAGAGTCGCCTTGGAATATCCCCCTCTTTATCTGCAGCGTTCTAGACTGCAACACATTTTCCCCATCACTGAGGTGCAGAGACGTACTCCACTGCCTCATCGCATGCTGCAGGAACCTTACGACGACGGGATCAATTTTGTAGAGCTCCAATACCCGGACGAGAAACGAGTGAGGTATGGAGTCATAAGCCTTCCTGTAATCGATATAGGCCATGCTTAGGTTCCGCTGGTTATAAACCGCCTGGCCGACTATGGCTGCGTCGATGATGGCCTGGTCTTTGCAGCCATGCGTATTTTTTCTGCATCCTTTCTGCTCTTCTGCGATGATATGGTGTTGTTCGCAATGGGCAGAAACTTTGGCGGTTATGATGCTGCTTAATATCTTGTACAGACTCGATAGGCACGTTATCGGCCTGTACTTTGATGGGTTCAATGTGTTGCTGTCTTTCGGGAGGAGGAATGTGACGCCACGGGTGGCGAATTCAGGGAGGTTGTGTGGGTCACGTAGCACCTTGTTGAAGCACTCAGCTATCTTTTGATGTGCGACGGTCAGCTTCTTGTGCCAGAAGTTCTGAACACCATCGGGGCCCGGTGCTGCCCAGTTCCTCAGGTACCGCGAGGCTTTGCGGACATCGTTCTCTTCGACGATGATAGCTGGCATCTCTCCAATTTCACCACAACTCTCCTCCTCCCGTCTTAACCACATTTGCCCGTCGCGATGTTGTACTGGGGTCTCCCAAATACCAGCCCAGAAGTTCGTCAAATCGCTAATATCTGGCAAACCTTCGCGGTAGTCGGGCTTCTCGTCGCTAATGTGGTCGTAGAACGCTTTTTCGTTATCTCTGAACATCCGATTTTGTTCCTGGCGCTTTGCAGAGTCAGAGTAACGTTTCAGCCGTTTAGTTAGGACGCTCAATTGCTGTACCAGTGTGTCGAGTTTTTCCGTCAGCTGGTGAGCTCCCAGCTGGCGAAGTTCAGTAGGCCGCACGATCACAGCAACTTGGCGACATAATTTCGCCGATCTGCTGCCTCTTTTGTACGCCATCAGTCTTCCAATTGCGGCGCGCTTGTTTAGGATCCGTTGCTCCAATCTCCTTCGCCATGGAGGCTCACGCCTTTCACGGAGATGTTGGAGCAGTCCGCCTCTTGGCCTAATACGGTATCCTAAACTTTTGGCGGTCGCCACAGCAGCACAGTAAACTTTCAGTTGCAGCTCCTCCATGTTCTCAGCATCAACCAAGTGCAGCGGAAGAACGTGCTCGTTCATGAGCTTTACTGCACTTGTCAGCCTGCGGGAATGCTGCAACTTCGGGATCCTGGGGCGCGACAATGGGTCTGTGTCGCGGAACTGTGAGATCGCCTCGTCGTAGTGGAAGACCAGATCGCGTAGTAGTTGTTGATCTGGCTGTGGGTCTTCCGGCTCAGGGGGTTGTTGTACTGTGGCCTCCACTGGTGCTGATTCGCGTGCCCCACTCGCGAATGAATTGCTCAGCCGTACTAAACTTCGTCTCGACACATCGCTTGCTCTGTTGTTCCTGGAGCTTATTTCTCTCTGCACCTGCTGCTTGATCTCGTCGATTTGCGTTTGGGAGAGCATGTTGTTGCGTACTATCGCTCTACGCCTCGCGTTCATCGCGTTCTGATCAAGCCTCCCGACGAACTCTGGATACGCTTCCTCGAACATTGTTAGTATTCGAGGGCGACCGCTCATGTCCGTCTCCAAAGCAGTGCAGATGTAATAGGCGCGGATCACTAATTCATTCATTTCGTGTGTCCACATGATCCGGCGCCTAGTGGTACCCACAAGTGTGGACGACTGTCGTCTGGCAGTCGCAACACGTCTCGTAGGCGCAGCGTTTCTTGGGTGATGTCGATGGCTGCTGTTTCCGTGTGGCGGTAGCTCTTCGGGTTGAACCCGGCTGGTGGCCCGCTCTTGCACATCGCCCTCCAGCCGCTGGCCGCTCGCTCTTACGCCCGTTCCAGGACCAGCTCCAGTTCGGGGACCCTCCTCGGGCGATCGCATTCGTAGTATTCGTCTTGACCTTAGCTCCATTGTCTGGGTGTATCTCCTTTGCCCGGGAGACAGCGGGTTGGCAAGGCCTCCATGACCCGGGAGGCCTTCCCCGGGAGAGATATAGCGCTCTGACTCGCTCGCACCCCCTCACTTAGCCACTTTCGACACCCGTTCTCGGAGCCAAGACCAGGTGTGTGTTTCCAGTTCACGCCCGATCTAAAAATGTCGTCATATGATCTTCGTGGAGGCGTGAGATAGGAACATTTGAGACCAACAGGCAGGCTCCTACCCTATGTTGATCCCCATTTGAGAACCATTATTTATTTATTTATTTATTTATTTATTTTGTTTTTTTTTATCTGTATTATAGTGATTTTCAACTCATTTGGCTGGTTCGTCACTTTTACTTCCATTTTTGGAAGAATGTCGGGAGTGAGAATTGAACTCGTGACCTTCAGCGTGAGAGGCATGGATGTTACCACTACGCCAGATCGCCTCCACTTTATTTATTTATTGTTAAAACTCGTTTTGAGGCACAGACTACTCTATCTAATATTCCAAATACTGTTTCAAAAGCAGATTTGCTAGTCATAAAATCAAAATGTGCAATGATGTCATTGAATGCTCGTACGCATGAGTCCAATGGATTGTTGTTGCCATAACCGGTCCGGTGTGCAGGTACCGAGATGAGCTGTGATGTTCTCAACTGCCGTGAAGGGACGTGAATAGGAACATTTTCTAAGAGTTGGGGTCAGTCAATGTTGTTGCGCAGTAGATCGAGGATCATCAGTTGCATTACCCTATACCTAATGACGAACCCAATGAGGAACATCCGAGTTGCTATTATTGCTAATTGAAGAAACACAAATGAATACTAAGCCGACGGCAGTCCTTCGTCCCCATCCATAGTTTTCTTATAACATGCATGTTAATTATTAAAAAAGGATAAAAAAATAATTGAAATGGGGTGATGAGAGGAGAGAAGCAAAAGATCTATTTTACTGTAGTACAAAATGAATTTGTTAAATAAAAGTAAGTTAGTTGTTGATCTCGAAAGCAAACACAAGTGTTTCATTGGACGTTGTTCCCCAAAATGATATTCACCCAGCACGATGTTGCAATCTGTAACTAGGGATTGCATTACCGTGCCAAAATCTCAATAACGGGTTACTCGGTAATGAAAATTTCATTACCGGTAAAACCGTAAATTACCGGTAAAACAATACTTTGAAACAAATTCTACGACTTTTTTTGATAATGATTAGTTTACAAGAAAACATTTTGCAGGATTTTGCAACTTAGTTTGTTGTTTAAATTAATACAAAGGGACCCAAATAATGTTAATTTGTTGGTCGTCTAATAATCTAAATCGAATATCATTAGGGAATCCTGGTAAAACCGACACCCTAAGGATTTCCACATATTGCCAAGACCTACCATG
The DNA here is from genome assembly GCF_029784135.1 of Toxorhynchites rutilus septentrionalis. Classification (NCBI taxonomy): domain Eukaryota; kingdom Metazoa; phylum Arthropoda; class Insecta; order Diptera; family Culicidae; genus Toxorhynchites; species Toxorhynchites rutilus. The sequence goes on along the minus strand of NC_073745.1, from coordinate 319,878,831 downwards.
TTCCTCCGACTTCAAATCGTTACAGAACCTCTCTTCAACTGTTCATGAACTATTTTACAGTATCTGTTGTTTATTTTTTGAGTATAACTCGAATTTTGATAGAATGCAAAGCTGATGTTTTTAGATGAAATAAACGAGAGTGTGGGTGAAATCGACACCATTTCGGGTTAAAATCTTAAGAGAAACGAATGTAAACTTGTTAAAATAAGCAGATGATGGATAAATTCCTACTCCGTGTCCGGAGTAAACACGAGAGTTTTGATTCCAGCTTAAGTGAGCAACCACGGGGGTTGTGTCGATGAGCGTTGAAGCTCTTCCAGGCTTTTTTGTTGACAAGCCCTGTTCAAAGTTGGTTTTGGCTGTTTTATCAATCCAGCTCTGTCGTTTTATCTTCCAAATATAAACACAAGACATCTACAAAAACAAAGGATGCATTTTTCCTGTCAGTGGAAAACAAACCAGGTGTTGATTTTACCCTGACTGAAGGTGTCGGTGTTACCCCGAATGTGCTCGAAATTTCAAAACGTTTTCCATCATCGATAATCAACAAAACCACCTTCCGTCTCATAAAATAAACTGAACAATGATTTAAGATGAATTAGGTTCACAGAAGTAAGAAGTAAGTAATTTTCCAAAATTTTCCGACAAAAACACTTAAATTCCACTAGCGAAATTTTACACGAACAAACATTTGTTTTTTTTTATATATATAATTGATGATGGTCCCGCCTCCTTCCCCTACAGAGGTTTGAGCAAGACGAGTTATCTAAAAGATAATTTATTTATTTTTTCTCATCATTGAAATCAGTATAGCAAACACAAAAAAACGCACTGATTTTATTCACAGATATAAGTTCAAAAAAATTGCAATGTCAAAAGACATGCCAATACTCAGTCATGTCCGCCACAGAGCCGATACGGTCCCGACGAGGACCTTGCAGCCAAGTGGTCCACCAGAGCACAAGTCCTACCGCCAGCCTTGCTTGGAATGACTATGAATATCCTCATTCAGAGAAATCGAGAAAATTTCCTTTACGAAAAATTCCTAGACCGGCACTTAAAAATCTTTCAATTTAATATCCTTTATATCTGTGCCACGCGCGCGACGCTCAAACTTTTGTAGACTACTTTTATTCTTTTTTCAACTAATACAACTATAAAAACAACAAAATAAAAATAAAAATAGTCCATCATCACCAGATCATGACAGACATAATAGAGATCAATACAAATTAAAAAAAAAGATAATTTGAAAAAATTAAATAGTCTACATAATATAATCCGTTAAAAAACTTCGTCAGGTTAATTAAAAATATTAAAGCAAACTACAAAAAATTGTCCACATTAATTATCCGTTCGTATAAAACTCCGTCAATAAAAATCTTCGTCATAAAATTTAAAAAAAAATCGTTCGACTGTTAATTAAAGACAGCTTTCACGTGTGAAATACAGTGCCTCCTAAATTCTGTAAGTGTTGTTGCGCATTTAATATGTCTTGGCATCGAGTTGAAAACATTTATTCCTTTGAAGTACAACGAATTTTGTGAAGCACATGACAAGAAATTAGGTGTTCTTAATTCATTCGCGTTTCTAGTGTTATATCTATGGAAATCACTTCCTCTTTCAACTCGATCACACAAATATCGAGGCAGCAAACCGTTAACTACTTCAAAAATGAACACCATAGTTAAATAGACAATTCTTTGCTTCACGGATAACCATTTTAGAGCGTCCAGCATCAAAGATGAGGAAGTGAATCTATTACATTTTAGAATGAACCGCATTATTTTATTCTGCAAACGCTGTATTCTCGATATTTGTGTAAATATCATTGGCTAAAAATAATATGGAAGAACAAAAGTCACAGGAGGGTTGTGTCCGAGACACGACCGCATAGTTGACGTAGGATTTCGTTGGGCTATCTGTTGATGTTGGATATGTTTGAACATCGTTAAACTCTTTGAAAATGAAAGGGCCGTTTTGTATGGTTGTTGGGAATTGTTCGTTCACTCCACCGGTGTTCACCAAGTGATTATGACAGAAGAATAATAGACAGTCGTTGAATGGTGCGTATCAGATAAAAGATATCGAAGTGAACAGGTTACGATAAAAACCGCCCTCTGTGATCCTAGACGAGATGCCTCCTGGGCTATGTATGGATGAAATAAAGAAAAAAAATCACCACGAGATAATTACTAATACCGAACATAATTATTATTTTTTCTCATCAGTAAAAACATGTTACTTCAATATAGAGAAAACATATTTGTAATGGAAAAGGTAAATTTCTTTTATAATTTTTACTTTCTGTGTGTTTATTCAACCCAATGCGAATTTTAATCGGACTAACAACAACTAATACTAAATGTAGAGCATACAGGAAATCACTTTTTCTAATATTTCTTCGCTGTTCCAATTTTTCTCACCGCATAAACTTTCCTTGGGTGAAAATGAACACAACAAAACAGACAGCTTAAACCAAACGATCCGTTCTCGAGCGGGAACACACCTTAGTTTTTATTTATGAAAATTGAAATAAATCGTTTCATATTTCAAGTCATTTTTAACACAACTGCTACCATATACAATTTTACACTTACAATTGTGCTAAATTTTTCACAATACACAATCGATTATTGATATGAAATTTCTCAAAGCAACCAACATTAAAGTTCCAAATTTAAATTTTATTTCCTAGAATTAATCGTATCACTCACCTCACTTGCAATATAAAAATGCCCCCAACTTGCATATATTTTCAATGCCGATCTCCCCCAGGCTGCTTGGTTTTGATGTCTCTGTTAGGGAACACATTTCGGTTGAAACAAAAGTTCCCTCTATTTTCATGTATTTGCGATGCCGATTTCCCCCCGGCAGCTTGGTTTTGATGACTCTGTTAGGGACCCGCCGCATGTGTCGGCATTTCGACCAATCAGAAGTGGGTATTTCCGTTAGGATAGGGGTTGAGATTTTTCAATTGTTTGATAGTTAGTTTCATGACATATATTATTTTCTTCAATATAAAAAAATGTTATAAAGTATCGAAATCGATTGACGCAAAAAATTCATCAATCCATCATGAAATGACTGAGCAATAAGCGTTCGAAATTGGACAATTTTCACGCTGTGCTCGATTGTCGATTTTCAATTTGTACCCCAATATGTTCCCGAAAGACGTAATCCTACGTCAAAAGTCTAAATGAGGAGAGATGATTGATTTGTATAGCTGTATTTTGCTGCAAATAGTTAAATCGTTTTTCAATCGGCATAAGATTCCATACTTCTTGGCAATTTTCTTGATGACATTGTCAGTGTGAGTATTGAACTTGAGTTTGTCATCAATAATCACGCCAAGATATTTAATCTCCCGAACGCGATCAATGGTCTCATCATCAATTACAATTGAGACGTTTTCATTAGAACGATTTCGCGAGATTACCATAAATTTAGTTTTATTTATATTCAACTTCAATTGCTTGGGGGGTCTTCGTAGCCACTTGGTTACGCGTTCGCTTACCAAGCGATCGATCGTGAGTTCAAACTCAGGGCCCTCAATTGACCATCTTTGTGTTGTTATAGAATAACTACGTCCACGCAACCATCATCAGCGATGGAAATCGATCCACGGTCGAAATAAGATCGATTCATCCATACAATGCTCTGCTCTGCAAGACACATCGGGCTGCTGTTCTATAAATAACTCAACAATGATCAATATCAACTGTCTTCGCTGTCCGGTCTGCTGAACAATGGAAGAACAGAAAGAATACCCTTACGCCTAAATGGCTACTACTGTGTGATTTACCATAATGTAATGGAACAGAATACTTAACGTCTGAATGGCTACTACTAACTACTGTATAATTTAGAATTTATAGAAACATAAACATATGTACATGTACACGATTAAAACCCGGCTCTGTTACAGCTAAAATGCTATGAGCCTGATAATAAATAAATGAGATAAAAAAAAAACTTCAATTGCTTATACTTCAACCATCTACTTAAAGAACGCAAATCTCCATTCAAATGTAAAACGACCTGATTCAAATCATTAGCTGCAATGAATAACACAGTATCATCTGCAAAAAGGTTAATATCACAAAATCGTAGAACTCGTCGTATGTCGTTGATGTGCATAATAAATAAAAATGTTTGCTGACCGGTCCTCTTGTGTGGTTTGTTTTGACAGTAAAGCGACTTCCGCAGGGTGGATCGGAACGTAAAAAATAACAAGTATTTCAGGGGACATCGGAAAATTTGCAAAAAATGTCTTCTAATTGGAAAAATCAGGAGGTGTCGCGTTTACCCTGATTTCCCTCTATCTAAATTTCCAGAAGAGGAAAACGGACGTTCAGAGTCCAATGATGTTAGGCGTACAGTACGAAGAGCATCGAATACCATTGCCATATATTTGCCTCTGATGCCCTCTGTACGAAAACATGTCTGCGGATTTTCATCAATCCGTTTATAGACGTTGGGCTTGGGCTGGACGTTGATACCTTGATTGCTGCAATCGTCAAGATGCTCAACAGATTCTGCATCTTCCAGTGGGTTTTTTTCCCTCCTGTTATCCAGCTACTGAACCAATACCATAATCGTCAAATTTAATCAAATCACGAACGATTTAAAATGCCTGCTTGTTCAATGCAGTCCCCCGAAATCATCATTAATTGTGCCACGACCACGAGCAGAATGCAGATAGCTGTTCTAGCATACATTGCAATCCGACGTCAGTTTCATAAAGGGTGCTGTTCTCCCGGCATAGCAGTTCAACAGCGACCAGAACTGGTTCGAGGGCATCGAGTATCGAGATCGAGCAGCTATTTTTGAACAGAAGGTCGTAGGTCGTAGAGTCGGCGCTACACTGCCAGTTGGATTTTTCGATCTTATTTAGATTCTAGAGTAATATTTCAAAGCGGCATATTATTTATGGTGTAAAATTAAAATTATCGGTATTACCGCTTATAGATTGTAAAATTACCGGTAATTCGGTAATGTAAAATGACCCGGTATTACCGGCAAAACCGGTTAACAATCCCTATCTGTAACCCGAACGAGATCGACTTGTAAAATCCATCCGAGATTCAAACATTCTAAAATTCATCCGAGATATAAACCTAATCGACATATGCAGAAGGGGGCTCCATTGCCTTGAGGCGACACAAAATTGTGTGATAGTGATGTTATATTTTTATTAGCGGAAATACTTGGAAAATTACAACAACAAAATAGTTGAGTTAGGGTGAGACATACGTGTTCACAGTATTTGAATAACATCTAATAATAATTTTCATTCGTATTTCAACAATTTAAAACTGCATTGGGGCATGTTGATGTGATAGAGAAGAAGCTGCATAAATACGGATGAATAATTTTTTTTACGTTTGTTTGGGTTATAGCAATGCTGCCACCTATGCATATGTCGAATGAGTTTGAATCCCGGACGAATTATAGAATGCCGAAGTCGATCTCGTTCGGATTGCAGAATGAAAAGTCGATCTCGATCGGATTCGAAATTTCCAAACTCGTTCGGGTTCCGGAATAGAGTTCGAGACGCTGACAGTTACAAAAAGTCACAGGAGGGGTGTGTCCAAGACACGACCGCATAGTTGACGTAGGATTCCGTTAGGCTATCTGCTGCATGATGATTTTGGATATGTTTGAAGAATTACATTGTTAAACTCTTCGACAATGATTTGGGTCCGTTTTGTCTGATTGTTAGGTATTGTTTGTTCACTCCATCAGTGTCCATAACCGAGTGAAAATGATAGAAGGAATGTCATTAGATGGTGCGTATCACGTACCAAAGCCACCCTCTGTGGTCCTGGGCGAGATGGCACCTGTGTTATGTCTGGATGAAATAAAGAAAAAAGTTCATCAATGTAATATACGATAATTATCATTATCGAACACAAGTTTTCTCACCAAAAAAAAGTGTTACTTTAGTATAGAGAAAATATATTTGAAATGGAAAAGGTAATTTCATTTATATTTTTTTTATTTTTTGAGTATTTATTCCACCCATTTCCTTTTCGCTTTAAACCCAACGGAACACGATGCTACATGCCTCAATGCGAAGTTCAATTGGGCTAACAACACCCAATACGATATGTAGAGCATATGTGAAATCACTTTTTCGAGTATTCCTTCATTTTTCCAATTTTGCTCGTTGCATGAACTTTCCTTGGGAGAAAAAAACTCGTTTCATATTTCAAGTCATTTGAACACAATAGCTACCATACACAATTTTACACTTACAGTTTTGCTAAAATGTTTACAATACATGATCGGTCATTGATATGAAATTTCACGAAGCAACCAACATAAAAGGTCCAAATTTAAATTGTTATTTATATTCTATCAAGTATAAGTTCTATCCAGTGATTTTCAACCGGTGGGGAATTCCCCCCTAGTGGGAAATTTGGTCTTTAACAGGGGGGAATTTTGCAAGGAAATATAGCACATTTACTTCGTTTTGAAGATGGTAATGATTAGCAAAAATTGCCACGAAAACTTTATTGGATACGCTAAAATTTCCGATCCTCGGCAAACTTTTCTAAATCTGAAATGTAATGTTCAATTGAACAACTTCGCAATGTTTGAAAGACTTTCGTCAGTGAATGGTGATGGAACAGACGTCGAAACAGTACAGAATACCATAAAAAGGAAATTATACAGCATTTGTCAAGACTATATACAATAAATTAAACTTGAAACATATTTTCCTTATATCAAAGATCAAGATGTGGACATGGTTTAAAATCCGACGAAAGTTTCGGATCGATTTCAGAACAATCTCATCGATTTTTAAAATCCGACGAAAGTTTCGGATCGATTTCAGAACAATCTCATCGATTTTCAAATTTCCTCAAGAATTACGATTTTGGCTGAAAACGTTCAAGCACAGGTGCCATACTGACTTGACTTTTTTTTTATATCTTTTTTGCAATCAGATACAAGTATAAAATTATTTTTTTTGCGTATATAGCTTGAAAACACTTTGTATTCTTTTAATATTTTGCTGATATACTACAGACTCCGAAAAACCGAAAAACTGATAGGGGGGAAAGCACTGGGATTAATTTTCGTAAAGGGGGGAATAGAGCAGAAAAGGTTGAAAATCACTGTTCTATTCAGTTCATTGAAACATCATTCTTCAATCAACCCATCGAAAGATTGTTATTGGAACGAAAATAACCAAAAAAACACTCGTTCATCGCTCTGAACTTATTCGCCAGCACGTATGCAATCAACAATGCCCACGCTTGTTACAATGAGCACTATCCATTTGTGAAATCTCTATTAGGGAATACATGTCGGCGGGAACAAAAGCTCCCTCTACTTTCATGTGTTTGCAATGCCGATTTCCCCCAGGCATCTTGGTTTTGATGTCTCTGTTAGTGACCCGCCGCATGTGTCGTCAATTTCGACCAATCAGAAGTGGGTATTTCCGTTAGGATAGGGGTTGAGATTTTTCAATTGTTCGATAGTTAGTTTCATGACATATATTATTTTATTCAATGTAAAACATTGTTATGGAGTGCCGAAATTGATTGACGCAAAAATCTGATCAATCCCATTATGAAATGACTGAGCAATAAGCATTTGAAATTGGACAATTTTCACGGTGCGCTCGATTTTCGATTTTCAATTTGTACCCCAATATGTCCCCGAAAGACGTAATCCTACGTCAAAACTCAATTCAAAAGCAATTGTTCTCAAAATCCTACGTCAAGTTTCCATTCGTACTTCTAGGCACAAACCCTTTTTCACACAGAACATGCAGGAAAAAATGAAAGATTTCGAATGCTTATAGCTCGAACATTTCGTACTGGATAGAAGAGATGTTTGCATCACTTGATAGGGAATATTTCTACGCATCTATCGCAACTAACAAAATGTTGTTTTTCATCAGATAAACAATTGAATAACTGTAAAATATTAGGCGTTATCTAAACGCCCTAACTGCATCGTTTTGATTGGCCCGATTTACGGTTTCCCTAACACAGCCATCAAAACCAAGCAGCCTTGGGGAAATCGGCATTGCAAATACATGAAAGTAGGGGGACTTTTGTTCTCATCGAAAAATGTTCCCTAACACAGACTTTAAAACCAAGCAGCGAAATCGGCATCGCAAACACACGAAAGAGCCTAGAGGCGAGTGAACTGAAAAGTTTAAACCCTCTTAAAGCCAAAAAGAAGAAGAAGAACACACGAAAGTAGGGGGAGCTTTTGTTCCCACCGAAATGTGTTCCCTAATAGAGATTTCTAAACCAAGGTGCCTGGAGAAATCGGTATTTCAAATTCATGCAAGTCGGGGGTATTTTTGTTCCGACTGGAATGTGTTTCCCTAACACAGACTTCAAATCCAAGGAGTGTGGGGAAATCGGCATTGCGAATTCATACAAATCGGGGGTATTTTTGTTCCGATTGAAATGTGTTTCCCTAACACAGACTTCAAAACCGAGGTTTCTGGGGAAATCGGCTCTGCAAATAAATGCAAACTGCGAGTACTTTTGTCCTCGCTTGCCTTTGTGCAGAGTGGAATATGTCTGTCCTAACATGATCTTCTAAACTTAGGAACCTGGGAAAATCGTGCAGACACTAGAAGCGAATGAACTTCCCAGTTTCAGGCAAATTCGAGATTCGAGAAGTATGTACACTTTTGGGATGTAAACTTCAGAGGGAAATGTAAAATAAAATAATCGTTTGATAATTTTTTTTTGTCTTTATTGGAAAGATTTTCAGCCTTAGGCTGGTTCATCAAACGTTTGATAATTCCTCCGTACATATATTTTGTTCTAGTCATCATACCAAACGTAAAAGGTCCGTCATTAAAGTTACTTGTAACGAAGAACAATCAATCATAATAAATTAATTGACTTTACACGGCATTTGTTCATTTTTTCACTCACAGAGCAAATATATTGAACTCAATTGAATTTGGAAACTGTTTCATTCAATCAAGAATTTAATCAATAAAAAACGAATGATTGCTAAGCTAAGGTAGTTCTACGTCAACCTTGCGGTTATATCATAGATATAACCCACTCATTTTTTTTTTATTCTAAATACACTCAGCAAAAAAAACTTGAAAAACGGTACATTTTTTGGTGCTATCGCAATTCTGTAATTTCGGAACAGATGAACACAAACGCATAAAAACGACAAGCGATCATCGTTCATTCCACATGTACGCCTGCTGAGTATCGAAACAACAAATTGAAACAAATCGATTAGCGGAAAACTCTCAACAAAAGTTCACCCGTCAAAACCCTCGTTACAAAAGAAACGGTCTTGTTGTACAGATTGCAACAACAACAGCGCCAAGAAGCTGCCGTAAACAATTTAGCAGTCCCACAATCGCACCATATTTCATTTCCTAATGCACTCGAATACGCCAAATAGACGAAGCCGTCCATCACACTTGTCATAGTTTCCTCCCTCTACCGCCCCCTTGCGAATTCCGGAAGGGAAAATCCGCTCCCAGCGGGAGCAATGAGCCGAGCAGATTAATTTATTCGTCATAAGCCGGGGGAAAAAAGCATCCAACACTACCCTCCGAAACCCGCAAGCGAACCCTCGCACCCTCGCACCCTGCGGGAGCCTGCAGGGCTAAATTGAATTTTCATTCGTAACGTTATGTCTGTCTCTCACACGAATATTTGATGGTTTTTCTTGTGCCGTCCCTCCGAATAATTACATTATTCTGACACGAACGAATATATTCATAACAAATGCAACAGCAATGAAGAAAAAAAACACAAAAATCCAAAAACTCGCCGGAAAGCACGGCGTGGATAGGAAGTGGGACCGAGTTGAGGGGCGAGATCCCAACTGCTCCCCAATTTTCAACAGTGATTCGCGGTGACGATGGCGATGTTTTCCTGCCTGTATTCGGTTGTGTGGTATTGCGAAGCGGAATGACTACATATCGAGCATCTCGTCGAAAAGTTGTGGGAATCGTGCCAAAATTGAGCAGATCCCAGCTCGACTGCGGGGAATCCCCACCACCATCCGTGGGGCTGCATCTGTGTCTTTGTAGGTACTGTTCCCACCCCAATCGGTGTGGTGCCAGGGCGGAAGGATTACGGCAAACACACACACACACACACACACACACACACACACACACAGAGCAAAAATAAATCGCTCAATAACGTGTGGCAATCACATGTTGAATCGAATTAATAAATTTTATCATTCGCTCGACCGACCGGGCGACCAACTGGCAGAGAAGAGGTTGTTCGGTCGGCCAGCCCGGTGCCAGATTGCTGCCTGGGAGGGGCTTTTTTGGCCAGCGCTCAAATGTGGGGCGAATATTTTCGTCCGCAAGAAGACAACTTGTGGAATGCTATTGTTGCGTGCGGTCTGTTTCTTGGGGGTTAGTGGGCTAGTAGAGGAAAAAATAGATTTATTTCTCGAGAAATTACAACCTTGGAAAGTTGTATAAAACATAATACGAAAACATTTATTAAGAGAGGCGTAGCTTCGAGGTCGTTTGTCGTTTATATCAAGGAATTTTGTTTCCACGATCTTATATGTGCGTTCTTAACGCAATAAACTAAGTATGACGATAAAAATGAGCCCCATTCTCATGCCTTTTCTATTTATTCATTTCCGCCATTTTTTTCGTCAAACATAAAACATAGAACCACAAAATTCGAAAAATCTGAAAAAAACGAAATATTGAATCAAAAAATTTTGAAAATTATAATAATTGCGAAAATTTTAAAAACTAAACAAAAAAAAACACGGTACGACCGCATTTTCTACGTAGAACTACAGAATTACATTATTCAATCCGCTTGTGTATCACATCGAAATTTTTGAAATAACTTTTTAGTTATTCAGTTATTTTCACTGCTTCAATAATAAAAATAATCATTGAGGGTTCGAAAAATTTCAAACTGCCTTCGGGCCTGGTAAACTAATAGAGAATAATATGTCTCCCTAAATGGATATCACTACCAGACGTCGATACTGTGGACTTACAAATTAGATAAAGACATATTAGATACGTAATATATTACATATTAATTATAGAAAAGTTATTTTTCATTCAAAATTTCCATCTTGAAAGTGTGTTCATTCCACCCAAAAATTCATTATTGTTTCTGTCGCTTTCCAAACGCGCGACAGAAAGCTCAATGCTGTCAACGCGAATTTATCTTCTCGCTCCAAAAACAAATATCTCCGCTCCGTCTGTGCTGCCGGTCCGTATTGAGAACCCGCTATGTCAGAAAATATAAATATACAGGTCGGTCGGATACAGGATAATCATCCGTAGTATTGATTGTTTTGACGTAGAACTACGTCTTTCATTAAGGGTGCAAAATCAGAAAGCAGGTCACGTTTTTATGAAATAACGTTAACGTTAATAACTATTTTTGCCACGAAAGGATTTTGGTGACTTACATACCAAACGAATCGAAAATTCCCTAAGATTTGTGTGATATGATATACATTACGATCCCACAGTCTGTAGATGGTTTAAATTGATGAAAATTGGTAGCAATCCTATTTCCCAATACATTTGTTCTGTCCATTTGTGTGCTTTCCCGAACAGAGCTGTCTATAACGAGCAACGAAGGGGGAATCGTAAGATTTAAAGTCTCCGGGAACAAAGGGAAAGAACAAGAATGAAGGGGAATATTTGACTAGAGTATAAACAGTGGATCTCGCTGAGGCAAACTTTCATTCTTCGTGGGGACACCGACTGAACAACATCGTTGCTGGGCGAGCTGGACGGAGAGGGATCGAATGCCTTTCTCAAGGCAATGGGTGTGGAGGAGTAATGTTATGAATAAAGTAAAGTTTTCCAAGGGCCTTTTCGAAGGTTACAGACGAATGAACTGAAGGAGTTTAAAGAAGTTAAAGAAGGAAGGTAAACTTTCAGTATCGTTCTGTATTCAAAGCAATGAACATCGCTTGTCTTCCTTGTTCTACGACATCACATTCCTTCGTTTAGGATTGAGCTGAGGACGCGACAAAATTACTCACGCGCTGATGTCTCTGGCATTGCAATCATTACATCATATCACATTACGCCATTGCATTAAGGTTTTGAGCTACACAATTGTGTGGGGAATCAACAAGCTAGACTATCGTCGGCTCACCGAGAAAATAAATGTTCTGGAATTTTGGTTTCGCATTACGGCAGCAAAACTCTCTTCACAAAGGATTAGAGTTAAGCTAGTGCAAATTATGCAGCCGTGATGATGAATATAAACAAGGAGGGGAGATAGTCACAGGGAAATATTTGTGCTACGGTAATTAGTAATGAATCTCTGCTAAGGCAAATATTCAATCTTTTTCCAAGCAGTTAACATTGTGCCTAAAAGTGCGATTCCACTGGCAATACTAAATAATATTGAAAAAAACATTTCAGGGCGATCATACCATTCTACTTAACAGTTATTTATAAAATTTCACTACATTATAAATAATATCCGAAGTTATAAACAAGCGACTTATATAAAATAACAGCTTAGTTCTACGTCAACAATGCGGTCGTATATTGGACACAACCTCCTATAATTTTTTTTCACTCCGGGTAATCGAGTCATAAAAAAAAAGAATTTTCTCTCGGTAAACGTATTATAATTATGATTTGCACTTATTTATTAAACGGTTTTATCTAGGTTGACCCGTTTGTATGTTTGTGACTTTGTAACTTTGTATGAAGCGCTGTAACACATCAATAGAAATTTAACCCTTCTTCCTGTTGACCGATTGATCTGAAATTTGGAACAAATCTTTATCTCTGGTGTCATCATCTTCTTCTTCTTCTTCAATGGCACTAACGTTCCTAGAGGAACTTCGCCGTCTCAACGTAGTATTACTTGCGTCATTTTTATTAGTACTTAGTTGAGATTTCTATGCCAAATAACACGCCTTGAATGCATTCTGAGTGGCAAGCTCTAGAATACGCGTGATCACAGTGCAAGTCGGAGGAAATTTCTTTGACGAAAAATTCCCCCGACCAGAACGGGAATCGAACCCGAACACCCGGCATGATAGTTATGACGCTAACCACTCGGCCAAGGCCAAGGTGTCATCATAAAACTGCGTATTATTCCATGGTCTTGAAAATCCAAGATGACGGCCGCTGCAAAATATATACTTCCTATTGGGATGCAGCTGACCATTAATCAGCAACGCCCCCCTAATATGTACCCCATATCTAGCGTGGTGCGTCTTCTCGACTCGAGGAATCCAGGATAGAATGGTCACTAGCCAGCGCAATCATCAGCTCGTGTAGAGTCGTCATGAGCGGTACAACCTTTGGCTCTTGTTGAATAATCAGTGGACTGCACAACCTTCGGCCCGTGTATCTGTAAAAAGTGTGTGTATGTATTGCCGCGACTAAGTAAAAGTTCATAGATCGGATAGGAGGGATATGAAACAGGGACACAACGAAGGAAACACCATTAAATGTTGACATCGGCGTTTCTGAGGAACAGGTATAGATGAAGCAGAAGATCAGGATCACGGCTACCTAAGATATCCTGGACGGGGATATCCGATTGTCTGCCTTGTGCTCTCAGTGCTCTAGAGAGCTGAGAGCGAGCAGCATGGAACCGGATACACGACCAGACAACATGCTCGATGTCGTGGTAGCCATCGCCACAATCACAAAGATTGTTTGCTGCGAGCCCAATGCGATAGAGATGCGCGTTTAGGTTGTAGTGATTGGACATAAGCCGAGATATCACGCGAATGAAATCACGACCTATATTCAATCCCTTAAACCAAGCACTCGTCGAAACCTTAGGGATAATCGTGTGTAACCAACGACCGAACTCATCTTCACTCCACATGCGCTGCCAACTAACGAGTGTGTCCTGACGAGGAATGTAAAAAAATTCGTTATAAGCAATTTGCCTTTCAAAAAGTGTGCCTTCTGAAGCGCCCACCTTAGCTAGCGAGTCCGCTTTCTCATTCCCCGGAATCGTGCAATGAGAGGGAACCCATGCTAAGGTAATCTTGAATAATTTTTCGACCAAAACACTCAATAGATGTCTTATTCTTGTTAGGAAATAAGATGAGCGTTTATCAACTTTCATTGAGCGGAATGCCTCTATTGAGCTGAGACTGTCTGAAAAAATAAAATAATGGTCGATGGGCAGTGTTTCAATGATCCCTAGAGCATAGTATATCGCACCCATTTCTGCGACATACACGGAACAAGGATCTTTGAGTTTGAAAGAGGCACTGGAATTTTCATTGAAGATGCCGAAGCCAGTGGACCCGTTTATGTATGAACATTTTATCAGATCCAACTTTCCCATATTTTTCCGAAAATATCGACGGAATAACATTGGAGCGTAGGTGATCTGGTATTCCATGGATTTTTTGTCGCATGGACAGATCAAAAATGACAGAGGAATTGCAAAAGTATGGGAAGCAAACTTGGTTGGAGATGCCTGGTGAAGGGTGCACGTCGTGGGTAAGGTACTCATGGTATATAGACATAAAACTTGACTGAGGAATCAGTTGGAGTAGATTTTCGAAGTTATCAATCACCAATGGATTCATGATCTTGCAACGGATGAGAAATCTGTAGGATAATTCTGTGAACCGAAGAGTAAGCGGGGGTACTCCTGCCAAAACTTCGAGACTCATCGTATGTGTCGAATGCAAATACCCCATGGCTATACGCAAGCAACGATATTGTATTCTCTCCAGCTTGAGAATATGAATCCTGGCAGCTGATCGGAAGCAAAAACTGCCATATTCTAACACTGATAATATCGTTGTTTTGTACAATTGAATGAGGTCTCCTGGATGGGCGCCCCACCATGTTCCGGTTATTGTTTGGAGAAAATAGATTCTTTGCTGGCATTTCTGTTTCAAATACGCAATGTGTATTCCCCAGGTACATTTAGAGTCAAAATATACTCCAAGGTATTTGAAAAACATCGAGTGCTTGATCGTTTTGCCGGATAGGTGAAGCTGGAATTGGGCGGGTTCGTGCTTCCTAGAAAAAACGACCATTTCAGTTTTCTCCGTAGAGAATTCGATACCCAGCCTGAGGGCCCACGTGAACAGATTGTTCAGGGTCTCTGGTTATCAAAAATAAAATTCTCCGCATAATCGAGTCTAAGATTTTTGAATTTATATAGAGTGAAATGAAACAAAACTGTGTTCGTTGCGAGCACAAAAAAACTAAGTGAGGTTCTTTATTGAATATACGAGTATATATAAAAAGGTTTCAGCTGACAAACGAGTTGAGCTGAGTCAATGACCGCTCGTTGAAATGCAACGCGACAGTTGGCTTCTACATGAAACTAAATATAATTCAACACTCCTACTTTTAGTTTCTAATTAACATTTGATCAAATTCATCTAGCTATTTCTGTAAAATACTCATGAGTGTACGAAAACGTTGAAACTTGGTTTTTGACAAAGCTTTTGTCATAATGTCCGTTATTTGGTCATCCGTCTGAATGTATTCCAGAATCAATTCCCGAAGGCAGTTTGAACTTTTCTCTGATGAAATGGTATCGAACATCAATATGTTTCGTCCTTTTGTAAAATTTTGGATTTTTGATTAGTCGAATTGCGCTTTGATTATCCATGTAGAAAATCGGTGTATCCAATTTTTGTTGCAACAGTTCATTCAGCAAATTATTCAACCAAATCAGCTCTTTCATGGCATGTGCTGCTGCCATGTACTCGGATTCCGTAGTTGATAGCGTCACAGACTTTTGGCGCTCCGAGCCCCAACTCATAATACTATTGCCTAGCATAAATACATAGCCAGATGTAGATCGTCTAGTAACGATATCTCCGGCATAATCTGCATCGCTCTATCCACAGAAAAATAAACTGTTTTCAGACTTAAAATCAATTCCCATGTTCATTGTGCCGCGAATATACTTCAAAATATATAGACCGTATATGCTTTTGGATAATTTGCATAAAGAGTGTGTCACATCAAATTGCATCACGGAAAAAACGCTGTAGAAATTTAATTTTTAGGAATTATATCCTCAGCTTTCGCTTATAATCAGATAAGAGTGTACAGATCACGTTGGCCATGCTTCACTGTCAATTTTTCGTAAATTTGGAAAAATATCATTGAACGAAAAAGAGCGTCGTGAATTAATCCTGTGCACTCATTTCGAGAATCCGGAGTTATCACATCGGGACATCGGTAAGATGCTGGGAATCGTCCAATCCACGGTCAGCAGAGTACTAAAACGATACTTCGAGAACCTAACCATCGACCGGAAGGTGAAGAACGGCAAAAATGGATGCTCCGTCAGTGAAAAAGATCACAAGCTCGTAGTTAAGCAGTTTAGACTTGATCCGAGAAGTTCGGTCCGGGATGTCGCCAATAAGCTGAATTTGTCAAGTTCATTCGTCCAGCGGACCAAGCAGCGGGAGGGCCTGCGTACATACAAGGTTCAGAAGGCTCCTAACCGCGACGAAAGGCAAAACATGGTGATCTTCCCCAGCGAGCCCGGAAGCTGTACACCGAAATGCTGACGAAGCCGCATTGCCTGGTAATGGACGACGAAACCTACGTCAAAGCGGACTTTCGTCAGCTGCCGGGCCTGTTGTTCTTCTCCGCAGAGGACAAATTCAGCGTTCCGGAGGAGATTCGCAAGCAGAAACTATCCAAGTTTGCCAAAAAGTACATGGTGTGGCAAGCGATCTGCTCTTGCGGAAAGCGGAGCGCCCCCTTCGTGATGACCGGCACGGTAAACGGGCAGGTTTACCTTAAGGAGTGCCTACAGAAGCGCTTACTACCACTATTGAAGCAGCACGAGGGCCCGACCATCTTCTGGCCGGATCTCGCTTCGTGCCACTATTCAAAGGATGTGTTGGAGTGGTACGAAGCCAACGGGGTCACCATCGTGCCAAAGGAAATGAACCCGCCCAACGCGCCGGAGCTTCGCCCAATAGAGAAATATTGGGCGATTATGAAGCAGGCCCTCCGGAAGAACCCAAAAGTTGTCAAATCGGAGGCGGACTTCAAGAGAAAATGGATTTCTGTTCAAAAATAACTACAACCTGACGTTGTACAGAACCTTATGGGCGGGGTAAAGAGGAAGGTGCGAGCATACGGGCTTGGGCTCGAAGTATGAATAAAAAGAAAATGCCAAAAGTTGTTTCATAGTTTTTATTTTACTGTCTAAAATTTTCAAAAGGATCGGTTTACTGTGCGAATTTCTACAGCGTTTTTTCCGTGATGCAATTTGATGTGACACATCCTTTACGCACGCAAGTTCACACGCAAAATCCTCGTCTACGAAATTTATATTTTTGTTCAGTAAAAACTTCTTCACATGTACGGTGTTCTGATGTCCAAGCCTCTCGTGCCATGAACGAATTGAGAGTTTCTTTGTAGCCACATTTGCCACAGAAATCTTTATCTGAGAAGCTTCATTTATTTTAAATAACATTTGAAACAATTTTTCTCGACGAGCTCCCACTGCAATGATATTTCCATCTTTCAGGAATTCGCACCACTTGTTGTCTGACTTCAATTGATAGTCTCGATCCATGACTTTTCCGACGAAAATAAATTTACATGAATCTCCGGTACATATAGAACATCCATCATGCGTTTAGGAATCCAATCATTCCCATTAAAAGCAATAATGTTTATATTGCCTTTTCCTCGAGTCACGATCTTATCGCCAATTCCAATTGTTACCTCTACTGATACTTCTGTGAAATTGTCAAACCACTCTCGTCGGTGACTCATATGATCACTCGCACCAGAATCCAAGATCCAAATGTCTCCAGTCAATGCAGCACACACAAAAGCGTCGATCGATGAACTTTTCCGCCTTTTGTCCGCACCGTCCTTTAGTAGTGGACAATCTCTTTTCCAGTGATCACTTTTGCCACATTTAAAACATTTTCCTTTCGTTGTTGCTGCTTTACTCGTTCCTCTGTTAACACCACTAGATGAATTTCCTTTTTTAGAATTTTGAAATTTCTTCGAAAAATTCCGCTTTGCCATCAGCGCTTCTACATCATTCACTTGAGCCTGTTGTTTTAATCGAAGTTTTTCTGCCTATAATCGTGCACGTAAATTCGTCATTGTTTGATTTTCTCCGTTAGTGGACTCCCATGCACTATGGAAATGGTTGTACTCAGCAGGCAACGACATGAAAATCTTTGTCATGACCATAGAATCTGATATGATTTCCTTTTGGTCCCTTAATTGTTGGACAATTTCAAGCAATTTCGAAAGAAAAATAGCGATATCATCTCCTGGCTCCATTTTGAAACTGTAATATTTTTGTTGTAAAAATAACACATTTGACTTTGAGGATTGCTCGTAGGTGCTTTTGAGCGTTGTCCACATTTCACCTGCCGTTTCACAATTCATAATTTGCAGAAGCGGTTGCTTCATGCATGCCGTGGATATGATTCGCCTTACTTTGGCATCGGTCTTATTCCACGACGAAATCGCAGCTGCGTTGTTGGCTCCTGCTGCTGGTTTTCTCGTCGTTCCGTCAACTATATCGAACAATTCAGTTGCTTCGAGTATTTGACGAATCTGGAATTTCCACGTTAACCAATTACTGCCACCTTCCAGTTTTTCAATGCTCGCCTTATCACTCTCCATTTCCTAGTGTAACTATACTGTCTTTCAGTTCAATTATAAAACTCTCGACCGACCGTATCTCCGTATACACTACCAGGTTCCGGAATGTTATAACCGATTCGCACAAAAAACTTTCTGAGAGTTCAGTACCGTACGAATTTAATAAACGTTCCACGCGCCCAAAACGAACTTTTGTTACTGTTATCTGGGCCCATAACCTTTTGAATTTATATAGAGTGAAATGAAACACAACTGTGCGAGCACAAAAAAACTAAGTAAGGTTCTTTATTGAATATATGAGTATATATAAAAAGGTTTCAGCTGACAAACCAGTTGAGCTGAGTCAATGACCGCTCGTTGAAATGCTACGCAACAATTGGCTTCTATATGAAACTAAATATAAATCAACAAAAATTCCGGATAATCGAACCCCGGATAATCGAGTCTCCTGATATTCGAGTCCGACCTGTATCATGCATTTTCGACTCGTGCCGGTACTGATGAAGAGAATCGTCGAAAGTTATTAGCACTTTTTGTTTATTTGGTTCCGTTCTCACTTTACGATTGAACTGCGCTGCCAACTCGCACCAGACGGCATCGAGGGCGTTCGAAATGGTTTTTTTTTCAAAACCACGAGTACAAAGTTTTCTAAATTGGAACCATTCCATAAAACACGGCGCTTATCAGGATCATTAAACCTTTCAAAAAAGAGTTTACGAAATACAGTTCAATGCTTTCTAAAATAATATCCAAAATAATAATAAAACACAAATTGATTTTTTCATAATTTGTTTGCCAGGATCTGATGAGTATGTGAATTTGGCAGTTGTTCTGAGCTTATTGATAGTTGGGGACTTAACTGATTATTCAATTTTCACCAATTCTTAAATTGTTTCCAGATTTAAATTACAGTAATTTACAATTAGTTCGACATTCAGCTAATTGCGATACTGATACTTTAGCGATACTGAGTGGTGGTAATGCGACGTGCCATTGAATGTAATTTACTGTAAAATATGTCACAAGCTGGGAAGAAATTTTCCAACTGTGAAAGCTGTGGCGAGTGGCAAATGCAATCGCTAAACAGAAAGGTTTAGCCGAACAAGATGGGGATATCGAGTGATAACAAAACAATAAACTCTTTATATTGAAGATAATTTTGTGATCCTGAAAAGGACCCTTTTTAGCCTGCATGTGAATCCAACGAGCGAACAAATCGTAATGAATGTATTTTTTTGCCATCGCTCCCTTTTAACGCTCATTCGTTCGTCTCGTTGGACTCGCCCCTTTGGCTGAGTCTGCCGATTTGTCTCTATCCTGTGAGCGTGTACCGCTAGAGTATAAAACACGCGGACCCCAAAAAAATATCTTATGTTATTTCAAACCGTAAACCCGTGTGGTTGTACGGCATCGGCATCGTGGACGTAACAAAGGAGGACAAGTTAAGGGAAAGGCAAAGTCTCACTCGAACCGTTCAGGTCTCCAGTTCCCTGTTGGTCGCATTCACTGATTGCTCCGCAAGGGTAACTAGGCCGAACGGATTGGTGCCGGAGCACCAGTATACCTAACAGCGATTATAGAGTTTCGGCCGTCGGAGTGCTCGAGTTGGCTTGCAAAGCTGCTCACGACAATCAGAAAACCCGCATCAAGAACAGAGCAGCTTCGGTTCGGCGCTCATCAAGGCAACAATTAGTTTCAGTGAGTGGCAAAGTGTTTCTCCGGCACGTCGCATTAAATGTAATTTACTGAACAACATGTCACAAGCTGGATGGGAAGAAATTTTCCAACTGTGAAAGCTGTGGCGAGTGGTAAACGCAATAGCTAAACAGGAAGGTTTAACCGAACAAGATGGGAATATCGAGTGATAACAAAAACACAACACCAAAGGTTCTTTTCAGAACCATCAACATATTCATAAAGAATAAACAGTAAACTAATCCATTTTTCAGGTAGATAGGTAGGTATTCACGTAGGAGAAGAAAAAACAATATATTTAAAATATATATTTAAAAAAAGCTGTCCCCTTTTTATAGTCCTACGTCACTCCGGTTATGTCTCCGACATTACCCACCCGTCTTTTTTTAAACGGGCCACAAACATATCTTGGTGATGGTTTCGCGGGCTGCAAAAAAAATTAATAAACAAACAAACGGAACAAATTTTCCTCTTCAGTCTTCCACCGAAAAATGTAACTTTTACCACTGAAAATACATTCTTAACATCCGGCTTGAGAGGCGCTGCACTTTGACACAACTTCTAACCCAGAAACAATGTTCGAGTCACCAAAAATAATTGATCGATCGGATAGAGTCACCAGTAAGTCATTCACGATTTATTTGTCATCCTGCTAGTGACCAGATGGCCGCGGCAGCGAAGCTTTCCAAATGGTCTTTTTCAAGGCCGAATGTTCGGTTTATTGGCCTTTTTTGAAGGCTAGAACGCACTAAGGATGTCTCAGAGACTGAGAAATCCTCTATAACTGAAAACATCATCATCATTACAAGCAATATTCACCCTCCTAAATTCACTGAAATTCTCATTCAGGGAAAAAATTTGGAAGATGAATTGAAGTTGAAAAGTTGATGATTCGTTCTTTATTGTCAATGCACGTAGCGCACTCAGTATGCATCTCAAATATTCTCGGTATTCTCATGCCAGCCACAGTGCGGCCCGAGGCGATCACATATTTTTCGAGCTATGCAAGAAAAGTGGCGCGCCGAGCGGGCTTAAGCTTCCTCTCGATTTCATTACGCGACACAACTGTTCTCCTTCGCGTATCAATTCCTCTACTTCATTCTCACTTTCTATTCTCATCCCTCGGGATGTACATCTATCTTATCTCCTTCCCACTCAGATCTCGATCACAAACTGTAAACTTCCTATATTCCGCTTGAGGTGTGATCAAACCCCAGAACATGTAACAGTAACAGCAAATCCTACCGGGATTTGAAACCATACTTCCATGACAGATACGTTGTATCTAAATAAATGCAATATATGTCCATTAGGGTGGCAGCGAAAATGGTCATGTCAAATTTCAAAAAGCGACCAGGTGCATTTTGTTTATTGGCCCAAAAAAAATGACCTGTGCGAAGCTTCAGCTCAATCGGACATGATTTAGGGGTGCCTCAAAGTGCTCAAAGTTTTGCTTTATCGACCCCCGAAAATCTCAAAATGGGGGAAGAACATGAAATCGGGGTTCTCGAAAAAAAAATGTTTTGATGCCAGACGTCTTCAAATAGCATGAAATGTCGAGATCTGGTGTTATCTCGAAAAAAGAAATTTAACCGGAAATCGACGAATTAGAAATTCAAAACTTTGAGTGCTTTGAGGCAGCCCTAAATCATGTCCGATTGAGCTGAAATTTTGAACATATAATTTGTTTTGGCCAATAAACAAAATTTCATGGGCGGTTCTCTAAATTCGATAATTTTTTTGTTATACCTTCTTTGCCACTCAGTCCCAGAAAATTTTTTATGCATTTTTAAGTCATTTGGCAACGAATTAAAATACAATTTCCAATATTTCTGGTTTGGCGTACTTCCTAAAAGACGTTGTTCTACGTCAAAAAATGCACGTGCATTTTTAAAATATTGAAAATCCAGAAAATCTATTTTTGTGTGGAAATTAAAAATAAACCAAGAAAATTTAGAAAATCCATCCAAAAATACATAAAGTTTGAAAAATTCCAAAAAATAAAAAAAAATCTGTAAAATCATAAATATCTCGAAAATCATCAAATACAAAGAAACATAAAATCCGGAAGTTCCGAAAAATACAAAAATGTAGAAAACATAAAAATAATTGGAAAATTTTTAAAATCTATATAATCCATGGAATTCATAAAATAAAAAAATATATGTTCATAGGAAAAATGAAGTCTAAAAAAGGTTTTTTTTACATATTCATGGAGTTTAGATTTTCTTTTATTTTAAGGAAGTTTGGATATTTTGAATTTTTCAGATTTTTCGAATTTTCTGGATTGATTTATTTTTATCAGTTCTCTAGATTAGCTGTGTTTACAAGATCTTCTTTTTTTTCTAGTTTTTTTGGATTTTCTGAATATTATGAAAATTATATAAATATATAAATTTCTAGATTTTTTTAATTTTTCAAATAAACCGACATTTTTTTATTTTCATTTCATTTAATTTTTTTTTCAGAATTTTCTAGGATATGTGCTAATTTTAATTTTTTTAGTTGTTTGTGATTTTCTCGAGAACTTTTGATTATATTTGAAAATTCAAAATTTATTGTTATTTTTAATTTCTTTTCCTTAATAATTTTCGTTCTAGGATTTCTTACTTTTTGGGTTTTATAAATTTTATCAATTTTCTAGATTTTTTTTGTGTTTTTTGTGTTTTTTTGATTTTTCTTATATTTGAGAACTACTGGATACTCTGTTATTTCTCGATTTAATTTTCTAGATTTTCTTGTTTTTCAAATACCTTGGATACTGTATTATCTGAGATTCCTTTTCGACGTAGACTACGTCTTTCAGGAGGGGTGCCAAATCAGAAAACAGGTCACGTTTTTATGGAATAAAGTTAACGTTAATAACTATTTTCACTGTGAACGAATTCTCATGATTTGCATACCAATCAAATCGGGAATTCTCTAGGATTTGTTTGATATGCTATACATTACAATTCGCTATTCTCTAAACGGTTTAAATTCATTAAAACTGGAAGAACTTCCTTTTTTTCACATACATTTGTTCTGCTGATTTGTGTGCTGACCCTACCCGTATTTCGAATGCTTATAACTCGAACATTTCTTAACAGATCGGAAAGATGTTTGCATCAATTGATAGCCCTATCAAAATTAATAAAATGTTATTTTTCATGAGATGAACAATTGAATAACTGTAAAATGTCAAGTGTTATCTAAACGCAGTAACTGCCAAGTGGTTTCCCCAACACAGACTTTAAAATCGATGTACCTGTGGAAATCCGCTTTGTCAAAACATGCAAGCCGGGGGTATTTTTTCCCCACTGAGTAGTGTTTCCCTAACACGGACTTTAAAATTAATGTGCCTAGGGGAATCTGCTTTGCTAATACATACAATCTGGGGTATTTTGTGGTGTTGAGTACTTTTGTACTAGCTGTAATAGGCGTTGTGCAGACCGGAACATGTTTCCCTAAAACGTACTTTTAAACTGAGAAGCCTGGGAAAATTGTCATTTCAGATACTCAAGGTGAATGAACTTTCGCGGTTCGAGAACTACGTAAACATGAGATGTGCAATAATTTCAGAGGGAAATGTAAAATACAATGATCGTTTGACAATTTTTCCATTCCAAACATATCAAACGTAAAAATCAATTAAATCTGAATAAAATTAATCACAATTTTTTGAAAAAATTTAAAAATAAAAAAATTAAAACTCACAACTCAGGAAATTTTATAATATCCCAATAGGAGGTATCCCATGTCGGGCACACGTACAGAGCATCGAAGACTGCAACATACCAATTATGAGAACACTTGTAATACTAACCTCGAGCCAACCGCGAGTAATCGGTTACATATTACTAACATAGTTGTAAGCAAACATTGTCGAAATATTGAACTCCCGGCCCCGTTAGGCTGACGCCATATGAGCCTTAATAAAAATATATATTTTGGATAAAAAAAAAAAAAAAAACTCAGAAAATTCAGAAATCTAATTCATAAAATCCTGAAATTCAAGAATATCCATTAAATCCAAAAAGTTCATGGAAACCCTAAATTATGGAAATTGAATAAAATAGAACATCTAGTAATAGATTCACAAAAATCCATGATGAATTAAAAAAAAAACAAAAAGTTCTAAAAATATCGGAAGATCTAGACAGAATATTCAACAAATCCTTAAAATAATGAAAATGAAAAAACGGGCAAGAAATCATAAAGTTTAGAAGTTAAAAAAAAATAGAAAATCGAACAAATTCATTCAATTAAAAAAATCTTGAATAACAAGCAAATCTGGAAATAACCAGATTATTTAGGAGTTCTTCTCGAAAATTGGAAAAAAAATCGGAATTTTAAACACATGAAAAATTTTAAAGATTTCATAAATTGATTCTTAAAATTAAAAAATTTGGAAAATAAAAAAATCGAAAATATTTTAATGAATAAAAAAATTCAGAAAGTTCTGGAACTCCGTGAAATAAAAAAAATTAAGGAATTTCTTAGATGTCAAAAAAATGTAATCTAGAAAGTCATTAGAAAAGTCCATTAAATCTAAAAAATCTTGTGAATCCAAGGATTCATAAAAACCAGGAAATATAAAAACTTCTGAAAATCCAGGAGTTTCTAAAAATGATGACAATAAGAAACTAAAGAATAAAAAATTAAAAAATTTTAATAAAATACTGAAAATGAAGCAAGTTGGAAAAAAATTTAAATTAGAACGAAAATTATAAATTTCAAAGAATTCAGAAAATCAGAAAAAAACACATTTTTTTTTAGATAATCCATAGATTCCATCGAATCCGTGTGTCGCTCCAGGCTTACAAAGATATGTATTGTATATGAAGAAAATAGTCAGAAATTCGACTAGAAAACTAATCACATTCAGTAACATATCCGAAATAAAGCCATATATTTTTTATATTCCTACATTGTAATTGTCAGTCCCAGTGAACAACGCTCTTCCAACAAAAAGTTTAGCCTCGGTTTCCTGGGGCTCACCGTGTTTGTTCAGTTTTTCTAATGTATCCAAATAATTTGGGAACAATTCGAATCTGCAAAATTCGTGAGAATCCGTTAAATATAAATAACTATGACCAGAACTAATAAATATAGAGAGTTAACATAATCTAGAGTAGGGCTTCTCAAAGTGTTACGTATTTTTAAATGGTTGCGATTTCACAAAGTATAGAAATTTTAATAAATTTTCAAAAATTCACCAATTCATTTGCCACGGTATCACAGTACGTCAAACTTCATTTTGATAAAAATATACAAAAACAAAATTCGAAGGGGGGGGGGGGGGGGGTCTTTGCTTTGATATAAAAGTTTTTAATATGAAATTAAATTTTTGATTATGATTGTTAAACAGTGCGTTTTAATGTTATCACTGACAAACTCTCCTAGTAGGACTCTGTCATTAACTATCAGGATAGCCAATATATTTTACAATTACTAGAAATTAAGATGCGCCAAGTGGTTAGGCGCGTATCATACCTATCTTCCCTAGTTTAGCATATTGTCGAATCGTTCCAAGAAGCTGAGACCGGGGACCCACAACTTGACCAACGGATTTAATGCATTCAGTACCCGCAGCAACCTTGCTGTCCATAAGGTTTCTCCAACAAGAATGTTACCATCAGATTTTCCGAGGAAGTGTGCCAGCCATCTGGCGAAGAGGAAAAACAACGTTCCATTATATCCGAGTGACGCCGCGGCGCATCAGTCGGAATGTTGAGGTAAAATTCCATTAGCGGCATCTGGCTCATTTGCATCCTGGATGACATGCACAGGGAATATAGAATTTTAACTCGACGAAAGGCTTTCCCGATGGTAAGCGAATTCCTTCGCAATCTTACAAGGTATTTTCCATTAACCGACTCCGTTTATACATATATTTTTACGTTGCCCCGCGTCCTGCTGCCCTGCTCAAGAATAGCCCCTGTAAATCTCCAGTTTTGCTTGACAAATGTTTTGGTGAACCTTCAGATAAATTTTCATAAGCATATTATCGCTGAAAGCTTTCTTCTCCGGTGATTTTCGATATGATACCGCTCCATAGTGCCTCTGTAAAAGCAACCACGGATGCGGGGGAGGAATATCAATCTTTCCTTTCTCGAGTGTACTCGCAATGGTTCATTGGAGACTTCCTGAAAAGGACAATGGGAGGCTGTTTTTACCCGTGCTTGAATCTGCTCTCACAGTGCATCGTTATCGGTGCTGGCGTAATGGCATCCCACGAGGAGCGAGGAAATGATGAAATAAGAGACCATCAACCGATGGTACGTGCCATGGATTAGAAGGATGTGTGCTCTCAGCGGAGGAATAAAGGCGGTAAAAGCTATCGAGTGCACTCGACTGTCGATCCAGACAGCACTGTTTGCTCACCTCCGGTATGTTGTACCCTATCGATGGTTTGTTATTGTTTGAATAATAGGTTCGTGATCTTTACTCGTTTTAATAGTGGAAATAAACACCGAGGGAACATAAAGGAACGAATATCTGTTGCTTTGAAAATTTTCCACTATTCCCTGGAAAAATAGATTCTTCGCAGTTGCAAATTAAATTTCACCGAAAGGCAGGAAAGCATGCCATTACGCTACTTTCCGTAGAAATTTTATTTCCCAAATATTACCTTTGATGTTGAGCACACTGTTGACATCGTAAATTTTCCGATACCGTCATCGGTACGCGCATGGCGCGAAGCTGTATTAATTTCGCTTTCGCAGCATCCCCGCTGCCAGACAGAGAATCGTCGTTGCCTTCCGGCGACTTTCCACGTGGTGCTGAAAACAGAACGAAAGCTCGCTGTAAATATGTTTCGGGCGGTTGATTTCCACACCCTATTTTTTCTTCTTTCCGATGTGTCTGTTCCATTCGTTGAAGAATTAACTGGAACTTTGGTTCTGGTTCCCGGTGAAACGAGGAAAATCAGATTGTTACAAAAAGAAACAATTTGCTCTGCAATGGCGCGGACAGTCTCATCGCAACGGGATCATGCAAAATAGAGTAGCTTGCATAAAACATGCAGCTTTGCCGGAGGCTTCATCAACGAGATGTGCAGGTATTGTGTGGATGGCAGTTGACGTTGGCCATCCACACCGAGGGTAGACAGGAGATGTCACCGAATGCGAATGTTATGCAATGAGAATTATCCCCAGGTTTGGATTAGTTAGGATATAAGCGTCTGTCACGCAAACGGATTTATCCAAGATGCGAATAACAGTAGAATCTGTTCTGAAAAGTTATTTTAAGAGCACATTCTTTCAGGTGACTGAACATTGTTGATATGTTCGAGGAAAATTTACCCTATTGACAACATTGTAATTTGATCCGTGGTGAAATTATAGGGATTGACAGAATGTTACTATTTTTGTTACATCACGAGCCAAATTTTGTCGTCATTTGTAAGAAGTTTGATTATATGAAGAAATCTCCTGATGCTCATCTGATGCTCTCAATACTAATGTTAATATTCAATGATTGTTTTCAAGGTTCTTTCATTGGGAATAATCGAGCCATTCGAAGAACACAGACGGAAGGAATTTAGTCCGATAATCATGCGGAGCTCCAGGACATGTCTTCACGTTGACGCTCGATCCGCACATTTACGATTTCACACTCTATATCTGGTTCCGGCTAGGTGAACTGTTTTGTGGGCTGGCAATAACCACTGATAACTGTCATAGGTGATAAGTGTCGAAAAATATTTATGCTGACCTTTGAAAATGTTTGCAATATAACGAAAGAACGATTGTCGATCAATTACAGCATTACAATGCTCAACCCCATGTTGTGAAAATTATCATTGTCTACAATATTGGACGAAAAAAAGAAATAAAAAAATATTGGCGATATCTTTTTCTTTTAATATCGAACATATGATCTTGATAGACCGACTGTCCGATTACCGGACCAATTACAATATTTCTAATATACTTCATGGGTTTTATCAATTCTACAAATTATATTTTAACTAAACTGTAGTATAACTCTAGTAGAAGTCTTTTGTTTCCTTTTCTCAAAACTAAAAACGGGCGCCATTAAGATCTCTACTACATATCCTATACCAGGTATTCTCAAACTGTTTTTGGCAAGAGACCCATTTGCCAGAATGAAGTGATAACTCCGACCCCCATAGCAGAATTTCGTTTAAAATTGTTTCTCTAGTTTTTCTTCATATTCATGCAAAATACTTACCAATTCAAAAACATTGCGGTTGGTTAAGTGAGTAAACTTGACATCATTTTTTCATCAATAATGGACATAAAATCTAGGACCATAACCATAATTTTAATTACAAAGTGCTTACAAATTTCAAAGTAGGTAATTAATTTTTGAAAAAAAAACATTCGAATAGCATGTTAAAGATAAAAAAAAAATTAAAAATTGAGTGCTATTGAGAAACCAGAAGACTTCCTACCAATATAATGTAAATCGGGTTTAAATTGAATTATTAGACTTTTCAATTGAATTATTAGATGAGTGTAATATCCGACGAATTTTAGAACGCAAATGAACTTGCAATCTTAGTGCAAGCTTGTTTTACAGTAAAATATCAGGAACATGCGTGGACCTGAATTTGAACATGACTTCCTTCATGCTAAATCACTTATATGTGTCGAATAAAGAGCAAGTCAAAACGTACCTGGAAGACTTGTACGCTCAAACACATCAAACTTACACGAACTTGTTGTTGATTTTTCACCTGTCAAATTTATATCTTTTACGAACTTGTGGACGCTCACCGGCTTGTTGAGTTTCTAAAAAGTACAACAATAATACTTATTACTAAAGTACTAGTATAATATTATACGGTATCCTGAAAGTTTCAAATGAGAACTTGTTTTAATAATAAGTTTTTGTTTATGTCGACCCCTGAGAACCCCTCCCTGCCCTATACCAACAACATGTGTACCTATAGTTTCCTATATCATGATGCAGAAAAGGGCCAGAACAAACCTGTCTAATTTCAATCTTGAATGATGGGCGAAAATTGTTGTAGATACTCATTTATGTTGAAAAATTTGTGTAGACTTAAAAAAATCTCAATGATGCATTAAGTGATGCATGAGTTCGAAAAATATGCAAAAAGTTTCAGAACTTGGAAGCATGAGAGACAACACTGGTACAGGAAGAAAGCGGAAAGTTACAACCAATGATGATATGATTTATGGCTGAAAGACTCTGAAAGTCTTTTAATGACAAAAAAACCAATGATGATGCTGAATTTGTTGAAAAGTGACCTCCTATCCTATCCTATCCTATCCTATCCTATCCTATCCTATCCTATCCTATCCTATCCTATCCTATCCTATCCTATCCTATCCTATCCTATCCTATCCTATCCTATCCTATCCTATCCTATCCTATCCTATCCTATCCTATCCTATCCTATCCTATCCTATCCTATCCTATCCTATCCTATCCTATCCTATCCTATCCTATCCTATCCTATCCTATTCTATCCTATCCTATCCTATCCTATCCTATCCTATCCTATCCTATCCTATCCTATCCTATCCTATCCTATCCTATCCTATCCTATCCTATCCTATCCTATCCTATCCTATCCTATCCTATCCTATCCTATCCTATCCTATCCTATCCTATCCTATCCTATCCTATCCTATCCTATCCTATCCTATCCTATCCTATCCTATCCTATCCTATCCTATCCTATCCTATCCTATCCTATCCTATCCTATCCTATCCTATCCTATCCTATCCTATCCTATCCTATCCTATCCTATCCTATCCTATCCTATCCTATCCTATCCTATCCTATCCTATCCTATCCTATCCTATCCTATCCTATCCTATCCTATCCTATCCTATCCTATCCTATCCTATCCTATCCTATCCTATCCTATCCTATCCTATCCTATCCTATCCTATCCTATCCTATCCTATCCTATCCTATCCTATCCTATCCTATCCTATCCTATCCTATCCTATCCTATCCTATCCTATCCTATCCTATCCTATCCTATCCTATCCTATCCTATCCTATCCTATCCTATCCTATCCTATCCTATCCTATCCTATCCTATCCTATCCTATCCTATCCTATCCTATCCTATCCTATCCTATCCTATCCTATCCTATCCTATCCTATCCTATCCTATCCTATCCTATCCTATCCTATCCTATCCTATCCTATCCTATCCTATCCTATCCTATCCTATCCTATCCTATCCTATCCTATCCTATCCTATCCTATCCTATCCTTTCATATAGTATATAGTATCAGCTTTTGTACTTCAATATGGTTCGTTAATGTTGGTAATGGTGAAGGTAATGATTTGATATTATAATAAGGCGTTTTAGTGGAAATATCTGGCGCTTTTTTGAAATCGATCCTAAAAAATTGATTTTTTTTGCAATTTAACAAATTATCCTTGTACAGAATTTATTGGAGCTTTACACAATTTTATTGATTATTTGGTCAATAAATAATGACGAAGGGATTAGTTTTCATTTCAACAACAATACATCTGTATTGCAAGGTTCTACAGGAACATTATAGGAATTGTTTTTCGGGCAACCCAATACATAGTTCGAAACAATACTTTACGGACAAAAAAACGGAAATGAGTTTGTGGGTATTATTGTTGCAGGGAGCAAGGACACTCAAATATATAGATTAGGGAGGCAATGAATATATGGAAAAAATTTCATCATTGAATTTAAAGAACCGACCGTGTACATTTTGTTTATTGGCCAACAAAAATGATTTGTGCAAAATTTCGACTCAATTGAACGTGATTTAGGGGCGCCTCGAAGCGCTCAAAGTTTTGATTTTTTATTTGATTTTAGTGTCCTGTAGTGTAGTAGTACTGCTACTATGTATTTTCGAATATTTCACGAGCATGATTTTGATTATATTAAATTGGTTATACCTCGAGAATGGTTAGTTCTAGGATAAAATGTTATTAAATGGTTGGTTTTTTTTTTCATAAATTCTCAAAAAATAATATCTCCATTTTGGTGAGTCTGAGACAGCATCACTGTATGCTAAACTTAGTTAAATTATAAGTATTTTACATTAAAAACATACAGAAAAATATCAAAGGATGGTGTTTTAAGATATAATTTTTTTTTTAATATTAAATTAAATTTTTGAGTAAGATTTTTAACAGTGCAATTGAATATGTCGATTATATTTGAATATAATATATTATGAATATATTTGATACGTCGAACATCTGAAGTGGTCCATTATTTCGAAAGATATGTATTTTGAAAAAAAAAAAGTCACAAGAGGGTTGTGTCCGAGACACGACCACATAGTTGACGTAAGATTCCGTTAGACTAACTGTTGATTTTGGATATGTTTGAAGAATTACATCGATAAACTCTTTGATAATGATTTGGTGGCCCTGAAAAGGGCCGTTTTGTTTGATTGTTGGGTATTGTTTGTTAACTCCACCAGTGTTTACCGAGTGATGATAACCGAAGGATAGTAAACAGTCGTTGGTTGGTGTGTATCAGATAAAAGATACTGAAGTGGAACGAGATATGATGAAAATCGCCCTCTGTGATCCTAGACGAGATACCTCATGTGATATGTATGGATGAAATAAACAAAAAAAAAACTCACCAATGTAATATAAGATAATTACCAATACCGAACACATTTATCAATGTTTCTCATCAGTAACAACATGTTACTTTAATATAGAGAAAACATATTTGAAATGGGAAAAGTAATTTTCTTTTATAGTTTCTACTTTCTGAGTGTTTATTCAACCCAATGCGAAGTTTGATTGGACTAACAACACCTAATACTATATGTATTCTTCACTTTTCCAATCTTTCTCGCCGTATAAACTTTCCTTGGGTGAAAATGAACACAAAAAACAAATAGCTTAAACCAAACGACCCGTTCTCGAGCGGGAACACACATTGGTTTTTATTTATGAAAATTGAAATAAATCGTTTCATATATCAAGTCATTTTTAACACAACTGCTATCATATACAATTTCACACTTACACTTGTGCTAAATTTTTCACAATACACGATCGGTCATTGATATGAAATTTCACGAAGCAACCACCATTAATTCCAAATTTAAATTTTATTTGCTAGAATTAATCGTATTACTCACCTCACTTGCAATACAAAAATGCCCCCGACTTGCATATATTTGCAATGCTGATTTCCCCCCGGCAGCTTGTCTGGGATGTCTCTGTTAGGGAAACACATTTCGGTAGGAACAAAACTTCCCCCTATTTTCATGTATTTGCAATATCGATTTCTCCCAGGCAGCTTGGTTTTGATGTCTCTGTTAGGGAAAACAATTCGGTAGGAGCAAAAGCTCCCCCTACTTGTATGTATTTGCAATGCCAATTTCCCTGAGATTTTTCAATTGTTCGATAATTAGTTTTAAGACATATATTATTTACTTCAATATAAAACATTGTTCTGGAATGCCGAAATCGATTGACGCAGACATTTCATCAATCCATCATGAAATGACTGAGCAATAAGCGTTAGTAATTAGACAATTTTCACGATATACTCGATTTTCGATTTTTAATTTGTACCCCAATATGTTCCCGAAAGACGTAATCCTACGTCAAAAATTATTTTGGAATAAAAGGGAATAATTGATTTTTTCGTACCATCCTAAAAAAGAAATGGGCACACTTTTGAACAAATAAAAAATACGGGTCAAATATTTTGCAATAAGAAATAAAACTACCAAATTTAACGAAAATCTGAGAAAAATTATATCGATTTGGCATGGAATGGCTGTATAATAAACAAATGAAAAAAATTGGTACTCATTTTCTGGGTTATTAATGGTGACATTATAAGGATACTGTGGAATATTTCATACCAGAACCAAATGATGCTTTGCGTAGAATGTATAATAAAGGTCAAATATAGAATACAACGTGATGACGTAAACATGAGTGCTTACGTAAGCTGGATTTTGCTGGGTCAGGGTAAACATTTCTTTCGATATAACTGAACATTACATTCTATGAATAATTCCCCTTAGATACTGGATACATCTGTATCTCACGGGAAGAGTCAATCGATGTGATGCAAGTCAACCGCGTGCCAATAGAGGATACTGCATCTCCCGGGGAGTGTAGAGAATGTATTATATTCCTAATGATGTAACTATAATTATCACTAATTTCAGTGTCGTTTGTGTTAGAAATTTCACTGGCCTTAAATTTCTCACGATACAGTTGTCTTCGATGTGCTCGAAATTCCTGAACATCTCGCATCTATTTCTACGACTTAATGAACCACCATTTGTAAGTAACGCCACACCGCATCGATCCGCATCGGCGAAGCATACCAAATAAATCACCATCAATCATCTCCATTTGCTCGATCTGGCTCAGCTGATCGTTCGCACAGCTCTTATGCTTATGTTCGCTCCCAGATGACACGAGCGCGAAAAACCAAGGGATTCATACACACATACCATACAACACATTTGGTGCTCCTCGCGCTAGAGTTCATTGAACGACACCCTCAGTACCTAGCCACTGAGTAATGCAAACATATGCGCGCATCCAATTTCGCCGCGCGGCGTTTTGCTGGCGCTATGCCCTGATGACGCTCGGTCTGACTGTCTGAACCGATCGGTCGTAATTTCTCACTTCACAGACGCGCCGCCACCCGGCTCCTCCAGACTGTGGGGTAAAGGGCACGGAAAAATCTGAGATTCGAACACGTACGACTTGGAGATGTATTTAAATATGTTACTTGTTGATTCTGCCTTTGTCGCATGATGTCGCATCTTGGGCGCCTCCTCCCTGCCTGGGGATGGGAAATATGACGCACGATTTGTTCTATGCGAATGGACGCGTCTTCCAACTCCGGAGCGATGCATATGTAAATACGGGAGACGAGTGATGAGAAATGGAGCATAATTTATGGATGGATGGATGTGAATGTGTACCAGCAGCATGAGTGTTTTTGTACATACCTATTGTGTAAACATTGTGTTTTCATATCGTATGCATAGAATTTATTACAAAAGTGTTCGTTGAAGCTATGATTTGGAACACTGATCATCTCCTTTCCAGACTATCTTTTTCAAGTTCTTAATTTTTTGTGTAGCTTAGTAATTCTCAAAGTTTTTCAAAGGTTATATTTATTTTTTTTTTATTTTCTTCCGGAAAAGGTATAAATACCTTGAGAAGTGAATGCGTCTATATTAATGCCCTCAAGTGTATCAAAATTTTCTTGTACTATTTCTCAATTCAACACACATCACACGCCGAGCAACAGAACTTGTTTCGTCGCGAGCTTCCACAATACGAGTTCATGTTCCACACTTAATAAACCAGCACTCAAGAATCCTCCACAAACGGAAGTGGCCCGAAAACGGGAATTTTCATCATTAGTGTATGAGCCGTAGTACCGTACCTGGCTGGCAAGTTAAAACTTTTCCCCCATTCCGCGTGCGGCCAACGTTTCTCAACAGGGTTGAAAATAGAGCAATAATGGGGCGACCAAAAAAAAGGGAACCCGCCTCCAACCCGTGAGGTGGGCAAGAAGGCTATCATAAACTGACCTGGTCGGTACGACGCTAGCCGCTAGCCAA
This sequence comes from Toxorhynchites rutilus septentrionalis, assembly GCF_029784135.1. Lineage (NCBI taxonomy): Eukaryota > Metazoa > Arthropoda > Insecta > Diptera > Culicidae > Toxorhynchites > Toxorhynchites rutilus. The sequence continues at coordinate 319,844,002 of NC_073745.1, read as the reverse complement.
GTTCCACTTCCTCTGGGAAGCTCCGGGGGAAGCCGAAAGCTTGCCGTGTACAACAGCTGTGGTTTGGTCGTTAGGTAGCACCGAAATAGCCCCACACGGTGAGCAGGAAATTCGGCCGAGAAAAATATGAAAAAATGACGCTAAATCCCAACTAATACCCGCAGCGTGTGTGTGTGTGTGTTGGCTCGCAGGCTTGGGCAGCACTAGCCCGAGGACTACTGTTCAGCCAATCGACCGACCGACCGACGTTCCGGAAAAGTGTTTTATTCGTTGTTGTTGTTGTTGCTATTTTTGCGCTAAGTTTAAACTACATCCGGCTTCTGTTTTTGTTTCGTTTCGATTCGATGGAGGAACAAGAATAAAAAAAGAGGTGGATTTTTCAGTTCGTTCAGCCGCTTATGCTGTGATATAATATTTAACGCCTCCACCCCCAATGCCAGGTTCGAATTGTC